>NC_141534.1:122804117-123105882 GCF_021556685.1 Rattus norvegicus
GTGTGGTTGTTTCAGTTCTTCTTAAAATTGGGAACAAATATATATATATGGAGATAGGGAGATAAAGTTTGGCTATTCAGAACCTGCCACACATGGGGATCCATTCCACATACATAAAGCTATCAAACGCAGACAATATTGTGAATGCCAAGAATTGCATGCTGAAAGGAGCCTGACATAACTGTTTCCTGTGATGCTCTGCCAGAGCTTGCCAAATTCAGAGGCAATTGCTCACAGCCAACCATTGAACTGAGATTGGGGTCTGCATTGTAGGGATTGGAGAAAGGATTGAAGGAGCTGAAGGGGTTTTCAATCCTATATCAACCCAGCAGAACTACAGGGCCTAAACCATCATCCAGAATGTACACATCGAAAAACCCCATAGGTCCAGCTGCATATGTAGCTGGGATGGACTTGTAGGGCAACAATGGGTGTAAAAGTCCTTCATCCTGCCACAGGTGGACACTCAGTATCTGAGAATGTCAGGGTGTGGAGGTGTGAATGGGTGAGTTGTTTGGTCACCGAACACCTTCTTAGAAGGTGGAAGGGCAAGAGGATATGGCTTAGATGGGTTATGAATGGGAATGTGGGAAATGGACTGATATTTGAATTGTAAATAAAAGTATCCAAAAAAAAGCTGCAAGGTGAAAAAAGTATTTTATTGTTTGCTGCAGTATATTAGTGTTTGAATAGTTTTCTATGGAGCACATGTCTAAAGAGGATAGGAGAGTGAGTCTTCATCTCCACTGGCATCACAGATCATCACAAGCAGACATATAGATTATGTTAATTGAACAGAGTTTATCTGTATGAGTAGTTAATAGTTTTAACAGTTGACAAATCATTTGGAAAGAAGGGAGGTATTTTAATAAAAATGGGAAAAAGTAATATTAAAGTGGCCTGTTTAAAACGTGTGGTAAAAATTTGGAAAGCTGCTATCATATTCAGAGCATTTTGCTGACTAAGATATTGTGTCCACAGGTTGAGGATTGACTGCAAGAACCTATAGAGATATGTAATATTTCTACCTAGATAAAAGTACTTTATTTATCATATGACAACAGTTTATGTAAGTATGTCCTACAATTTTTGGTTCCATGAGGAAATTACAGAAATTGAAAAGAATGACATACTATTCATACATAAATGTAAGAATTAATTACAGAATATTTCTCAACATTTTTCAACATCCCATGTTATGAGGACTAGGACATAGTCCTTTCCAATGGACCTACCAGTTGCCTGGCTCTTAAGACTTGTTATAGATCTCAGAATCCTCTGTCATTAATTCAGTGAAATGGAATTTTTAATCAATTTTACATTTAATTTTATTTTACTATGATGAGTTAGGGCAAAACTTGTGTTTGACTATAGAATTCATGAAAAATATTAGGGTTGTTTATTGGAAAGTGGAGATATGTTTGAAAAGAGAAGATCTTCTTTCTGAAAGACCTGAAAAACTTGAATTATTGGAATGACATTGTAAAACACAAGTAGACCATTTTACAAACATGTAAAATGCTCTGGAGACAGATCCCTGAAAACATAAGGGGAAACAGTCCTATCAGAAAGAAGAACAAGCAGGTCCAACAACATAAAAACACTTGTATGTCCAAGAAATGATATTAATTCCTTCCTCAGTCACTATTTATCTAGTGTACAGAATCTTTCATTTACAACATCTGTGTACTTTCACATATGATTAGATTTTAATAAGAACCACTTTTCCATAAGCATATCTATGTCTGTATATCTCTTTGTGTTTTTCATTCCTCATCTTTTCAAGACGATGTCTTATCACTCACATCTTTCTTGACCTACTCTTCCTCAGTACTTAATCATTTTCCCTCCACTGGTCCTTCACTGCTTCTTCAGGTATAAATGAATTGTCAAGATCCTATGATATACTCTGATACAACAAACATGTCTTCACAAGAAGACTGTGTTGAAGTTTCTTTTGACATCAAAACAAACCGCTTTACTGACAGCATAAATAGAGTAATGATTGTTAAAAAATAGAAAAAAGTTGCGTAAGGTATTGGAGACCACCCGCCCCCATACCCTGTAATTGACATAGTATTTGATGACAAAGTATGTAGCACTGAAGCAAATATTTCTCATATAGCGTTGTCTTGTACTTCTGCGCTTAATAATATATTGGAAGATGTATTAACGAACTTCAGAATTTAAAGCATGTCCTGTTTTTACGTCCACATTCCATTTAAAGAATCACATCTAAATTTAGGTTTAATAAAAAAAAAAAAACGAAGAATTTGCTGAAAATTCCATGAAAAATTTTTCATTTCAAAGCTATGTTTACTGAATCGTGACTTCTCTCATCCCTGAATTAATGCTGAATTCTTCACTTTCTTATTAAAGAAGCAAATATTTTGACCGCATTTCAAGATAAAAAAAGAATAAAAGGGAGACTTGTATTATAAGTAATAATGGCAAAGTCATGATTCAATCAACGAAATCCTGCATGTGACAAAAAGAAAAGTAAATCACCTTCACGTGTTCTAAAACCACAGGAATTTAATGAAGTGGGTGTCAGTTCTAAACTTTACTCCAGGGGAAGTTGAAAACGGAAAGGAACTCTGGTCCTTGTAGGTTCACCATATTTTCTCTTGCCAGAGTCCAGAACCTGACTTGGAAGGGCAACAGTCTATGGAGTGCTTTTTTGACTTATGTCCTGTAGACAGTCTACTCACTGGATCAGTTTGCTGGAATAGGATATTAGTTAGTGTTGATGGTGCTGGAAAGAAAAGGACTTTCTCAGCTTTAATATGGTTTTATACCAGCCAATATCGTCTAGACAGCATCTTTTATGAATTACTGTGCTTCTAAATTCACTTTTCACAATAGCTTAGGAATGAGATTTAAAACTTATTGTTAACAAGGAAACATACCATCCATCCTAATGTATGCTTTCAGTTACGTCTCCAGAAGAAATTAAATCGCTGATGGTTTTCTCGCCCAGTCTTGGTAACCGGTTTTATTTCTAAGCTTATGATAATTTTTATGCTAACGTACAATGTTCAGTTGACACATCCTTATGTAAACTCTCTCTCTCTCTCTCTCTCTCTCTCTCCCTCTCTCTCTCTCACTCTCTCTCCCTTTCTCTCTGCCTCTGTATAACAGAATGGAAGAAGTGTGGATCATGGTGAGAGGAGAGATATTGCGGAGAGTTGTGTGGAATTGGAGGAGGGAAATGAGTTGTAATGAATGAGAGAAGAATAAACGGAAGAATAATGATAGAAAATCTTAAAAGGCAGGAAATAGAAATTGAATATAACTAATACTGAAGAACAAGAATTAAAATTTTGGCTTAAGGCCACAGTCTATGTGGGTATACATGAAAGGAAAAAAACGAATTAGGATTAGAATTATGGGGGCTGGAGAAATGGCTCAGTCGTTAAAAGCACTTACTGCGCTTTGAGAAGTCCTGAGTTTAAATCACAGCAACAAGCTGATGGCTCACAAACATCTGTAATGGGATCTGATAGAATCTCTGATGTGTCTGAAGACAACTACAGTGAACTTATTGTACATAAATAAATGTTTTTAAAAAAGAAATAGTGTTCTGTTTATCCTAGGAAAGGCCAATCTCCTCAGCTCTTTCAAAGAAGAGTATAACATCAACCAACAAGGTAAGGGGTTCCTTTTAAGTGGTGGTTTACTCTGCTACACCCATGTTGTAGGACCTCAAAAACTGTTTGTAAATACATAAGGGTCTTAATTATGAATTCTAGATCAGTATCACCAATGGTCCATGTCACAGAATGTCAATTAAAAGCACCCAACCACATGTTCAGGGTTTTTATTGTGTTTATAGCAAATTTTGGAAATTTCCATAAGGCTCAGCAGCTTAATATTTTAACAACAGCATTTCTGGTATAGTCTGCAGGAACTGCACAGGGGGAGAGAACTACCCGATGAACAGAATGGTTAAGTTATCTATTTTCTGCAGGATGTCTTAAGACATCTATATGTATCACGATTCTGCTGTTTTACCTTTGTGGCTGGCTGTTGCTAATGAGGATGGATTTCTGTAGGATGTTTGCTTAGGTGAACTTTATGATCTTCTTCCTAGAATTGGAGTTTAGCCCCTAGTCTCTCAGAAAATGGGGTTTCGTCAAAAACAGATTTGATTGGGCTTTCAACAGGTTGATGATTTTGATTAGAAATCATTTTATGAGTGGTTAAAGAGTGGTTAATTTAAGGAGGAATACTTTTATTCCACATCCAAAACAAATTTATGGTAAATTTGTCCAGTCCTCATGCAGACTTCTGAGTACTACATACATGCAGATGCAAACAGAAACTACCTGTTAACTCAAGTACTTCTGATCATTCAGAACAAACTTCCTTGCCATCCTCCTCCACAGAGATTTTTGCTCTCCCCTAATTGAAAATAGCACATCTCCTGGGTCAGTCCAGAAGTGGTAATTACCATCACTGAAGGAGGTACCTGCAATTACTGGTGCCAGAAGTACAGCACAATCCATGGTGGCTGAAGAAGTTAAACATGGCAATTCTCACAGTGAAGGGGTATTTTAAAGAATGACCAGCTTCGGGGTTGGGGATTTAGCTCAGTGGTAGAGCGCTTGCCTAGCTAGCACAAGGCCCTGGGTTCGGTCCCCAGCTCCGAAATAAAAGAAAAAAAAAAGAATGACCAGGTTCAACATTTTAACTAATAAAGCCATCATTTTAATATAAACTTTAATAAAACTAAAATGAAAGTTATGTGGAAGAAAATGCACCTATACAGAATGAAGTATACATATCATATACATAATGGTCGAATGAATCAATTTCCCTTTTTTTATAATTTCACTTTTAATTCTGTGTTTTGAATGTGCTCATGGCAAATATTTCATCCATTTTTAAAGTCAGTCAGCCTCACAGGCTTCACGTTGATTTTGAATTCCCATTAATCATTTATGTTAATTTGCACATAATGTAATATGCTACTGAACAGTGTCCTGCAGTATTAGTGTTCTAACTCTGAAGGAGAGCATACCTTAGATGGCCCCTGTAACAGTCAAATATAGGATATTGCTTTGAGATGACTGTTAAATGCTTTAAAGACAGCACTGTCATTTCATATTCTTGGGTCCCTCTGCTTTGTACTCAGAACTTTTGTAAATGTTTACATCAATCTTTTCGTTCTGTCCAAAGATTTATGACACTATGAGCACAGAGGTAATCACTACTTCAAGCATCACGTGGCTTGTGGCTTTAAGGGAATGAATGAAATTGGTGTCTGAGATCTAGGAGGGCCAAATAGAGTTTTTCTCCTGAGATTATATGTTTAATGGCAATTTAATTTGCTGTCGGCTCGTTGATTTCTCTGTAACATATAATTTACCCTCTCAGAAATCTGCACATCTTGCCAAGGCTGGACCCATCCAGTGTAGGCAAATGTTAGTGCCGGGAGATGGGAAGGGGGTAGTTGGATTGTGAAACAACCTTATATAAAAAGGTGGAAGGGCAGGGGATATGGATCTTATGGATTGGAAAGCAGGAGAGTGAATAACATTTGAAATGAAAATAAAACTATCCAATTAAAAATTGGCCAAGTTGTATTCATTATGTGACTGTGCTCTTTTATGACAGTTAAAGCACAAAATTGTGTGTATTTACACACAAAGTACACACACTCACTTACAAAAATGTACACATACAAACACACACACACACACACACACACACAAACACACACACACCAACACAGTGTGAAATTGGTTAAGGTCTTCCTCTGAAGTATGTCTTAAAGGTTTTAGGTGCCTTATTTCCTGTGGTTTCTTTCTGTATATTAATCCTTACATCGTTCTCTGTATCTCTAATTTCTATGCATTTACCCTCATATCCCTTTTTTATACAAATAAAAATCTCTTCCTCTTATGACCCATAATTGACCATTCAAATGCTTGAGTTATTAAAAGAACAGTTCAACGTTCCTACTAATCAGGAATATGTATATTCAAACCATATTATGATTTTATCATGCACAAACAAGAATGGCCAAAATCTATGAATTAAATGACCGCACATTGTAGAAAGTGTGAAGAGTAATAAGAATCATTATACACTAATAGTGGCAATATACAGTTGTATTTCCTTTTGGAAATCAGTGTGATTTTGCCTTTGAACCCTGGGAATATTACACCGCAGATTAAAAAGAAAAGACCCTATATTCTGTATAGAGGAACTTACTTCCCATTGATGGCTGCTATATTCAAATCAGTAAGAAAGAGGATACAGCCTAGCTGTCCAGAAATGGGGAAATGGTTAATGAAAATATGGTACAATACAAAATGGATTATTACTCAGCTGATAAAAAGCAATAGTACTCATAGTTAAGGAAGGAGAAAAAAACTCATCCTGAGTTACCAGTACCTCAAAACACATATCAGACTATGCCTAAGGCCTTGATCATTCTATACACACTGAGGATGCCCCTTTTCCGGAAAAGGACCCTACATTTCTGTTGAACATAGAGAAGAAAAGCACGTACCTAACTAAAGCTTTTACATACTGAATAGTGTTTGTGGTACTGAAAAGAATTCTGCCTGGCACCTGAGGGGGCATTTAAACCAACTCAAATGTATATTATTTAATCTACCCTGTCAGCTGCTTACATCATACATTGCTACAATAGTTCCAATTCCCTGGGAAAAAGCTACTACTACATGATGAACTAAGATCTACTCACTGAGACAGAAAACATTTCTGTCCTTGTTCCCATGGCAAAATACCTTAGAATATTGCGAATAGCTTGTACCATTGCCTACTTACAATGTGTATCAATAAATGTATTTCTAATAACATGGTTATACTCATAGTGACATGTATTACTGCACCTTCATCATAGAAGCTAACATACACTTTAAATGGGGCCAGATAAAGAGACCCATATCTGGATAGTGTGCAGTGTGAAAGACCTTGGGCCGTTCTGTCCATAAATCAATATTGCCATCCAAGCTCCTCCTTCATGATTGAGCAAACCTTGTAGAAGTCATTGTAAAAAGATACTAAGGCCAGTGATGCTGGGAGGAATGCCAGCAAGGAAACATACATTTCAGACATAGTAGGGCTGATGCACATATGAACACATACAGAAAGTAACAACATGCACAGTATCTGCATAGGTCAGTCCATACACTGAGAGCAGGAATGGCATGTGATTTCCCACTCTTCAACAAGTAGCTATTTCATATACATTTACAAATAATTTAGAAAATATTGTTTGGATGAAAAATTTTGATTGTTTGTTTCTTCACCAGTAGATATCTTGTCTTTCTCTAACACACAATGAAAGTATTCCCTATCTGTGTTTGATAAATGCTCTCCAGGATCCATTTCCATGAATGTGCAGTTTATTATTATTGTTCTGCATTTAAGGGTAGAGTTTTAATTAATTTTTATAGTTGTATAGTTATTATAATAACTGTTACCTGTGGGTATATATATATATATATATATATATACACATATATATATATATATCATGACAAACATATAATTAAACTCAATATTTCAAAAAATTAAAATCATAGGACTCAGAAATATACAAAATTATATACAGCAATATAAGCATATCTATTAAAAGACAGCACCAAAAATCTAATCTTGGCAATATACTGTCCTTTTGATGGCAGCAATCATAGGCACAAGGGAAAGTTTCCTTGAAAATTTCATTCCCCTTCTCAGTTTTTTTCTGTCAGAATTATTTTAGTCTTCTTTTAAGGAGATAGGATAGTTAATATGAATAAAAGTATAAGAGTTTCTTGAACTTGATAGGTCAAATAATCAGAGTAGCAATATTTACTAATTTGTGTATGAATATCTTTTCTTTCTCCAATATTCTCAAATATTGTTCGAGCACTTTCATCTTAAACTGTAAATTTGAGACAAATAAAAATACTTAATAAATACATAGCTTGAAGAATTAGTTTGGGACTATATAATCTACCAGTAGTTAACACTGAGGATATATTTGCAAGGTTCAGGATTAACTTGTCTCTTGAAAGCTTACATTGGTAAATAACACTTTAATAAGATGCCTTCAGACCATTTCAGAATACTGCATCTATATTTCAATTATCACTGTCTTCCTGCTCCAGCTAGTGAAGACTAGTGACCTTGAATGCTGTAAGAATTTACTAAATGGCCCATTGAAATGGATAAATATATTGATTTGTTAATTATACATTTGTATCATACTTTTCTATGAAAAGGAGAAGTAAATGCAAAACACTGAGTTCAATGGATATGACAAAGATTCAGGAAAAATTGTGGCATCACTGTCAGAGAAATCATAAAGTAGTAGGCCATATTAAATCAGGATATAAAGCTGCCACCTCAGCACTTGATTGAAAATGAAGTGGGGAAATTTCTTTGTTGTGGAAATATTGAAACCCAGCCCAGGGTTTCTACCCAACCTTTGGTAACAGAGTTAGCTCCCTACCCCCAAAAAATACTCACAATTCACACACAGTCTTTATTTTTACAATAAGCCGTAATTAGCACAAGGGTTGTGCAGATATCTATCTCTATCATATTAGAATCTACTTTCCTATTGATAACCCGTGAATATGTTTTATCTGGGTGGTTCTTAGCTCTTACTAGGCTGCTCTCATGACCATGCTCTCTTGACTCTTTACCCATGGGTTCTCCTCCCTTATCCTCTCCTGCAACTTCACTCCTGTTTTCAATGCTAGAGGTCAATTATTTCCTTAGGCAAAATTGGAAAGACAAGGAGAAGGATAGGGGAAGGCATGTATACTCAGGAATTCCTTTTTATCATAAATGTATGATACTAAATATGTACATTCACATATTTATGACTTGCCACAATGTAAGAATTTATTGAATGGCAACAAATTTAATGGTTGTTTTCAGTTTTTTTAAGGGATTTTTCTGAATAGACCCAATTTCACTCAATAACAGGCAAATTACATAGACAAATACTTTGCCTTAGATTATATTTATTTTTTAAGATTATGTATTATTGTTTTCTATATGTATGTCTGTGAAGCACTTATGCACAGAGCCTGAAGATATCAGAATAATTCCTCAGATTGTCTGGTACATTTTTTAAACAGTCACGTGTGTTCTTGGAATTGAATAGATATATTAAGTAAGATCACTCAGTGCACTTAAATACTGAGTCTTCACTGAGGACACAAGACAGGTTTTTACATTGTCAGTCTTAATTACTAATATTATCCTTCCTTCTCAGTGTGGTATGTTTTGATCAAGATAAACACTTTAAAACCTTTATGTCCTTCAGAGTATAGTGGAAATTAATTATCTGTGTCAAAAATGGAGGGTTGAGTACAGTATGCTATAGATATGATATTTAATCTTAGAGTGGAGAAGTAATTCCATCATCTGATGAAACAAATGTATAAACCGTGGCTACATGGAACATGCCAAACAAGTCTTAACTCTAGGTGAAAATTACTGACAATATAAAGAAAAACTTCTTATAAAGATAGAAATATCAGAATCAATTAACGAAAAGTTTCACACAATATAGTGAGGAATTCTAAATCTTTTTCCTTGTCCATAAGCTGTCTTATAACTTAAAGAGAATATAAATGTAAGAAATGTAAGACCCCCGGAGTGGGGAGACCCTTACTCAAGTCTCGGGATGATGCGACCCCCCAAGAACTCACGTGAGACCATCCTTGCTGTAATAAACATGAGGTTTATTGATAGGAACCAGTGCACTGGCGTATCCCACGCAGGGGCAGTGGAGTTCGACCCCCAGTAACTAAAACAAGGGAAATTTAAAGGAAGAAACCTCAACCTCAGCGGGTAGGAAGGGCATCATAGGAAAAAGTCGAGAATACCAGTGGAAAAAAATCACAAGGAGGAGCTTCCTGTTTCTCAAGTTTGTTTACTTTATGGTCCATCAGTTCGTGGGAGAAGCTTCAGGCTTCTCAAGATTGTTCTCTAAGGGCCTTATCTTAAGTCCTTTTATCTAGTTCCTGGGAGAGCAGGCTCAAGAAATGTGACCTTTTACCTACATGTAGAGGGCAGGGTCTGGAATTTGAGGTATTTGGGTCTTTTTTAAACTTCTGACTTCTTAGCTGCATTTTTTATTCTTTCAGTAACAGTAAATAAATATAGATTCTGAACTATTAGCCTAAATTATGTACAGTGGGACATTTCCTTTCCCAGGCTCTATAATTCCATCCCTGTCTCTTATGTTTGTCTAATAATTGAAACATAGCATGATACTTTCACATCTCTTGAACACCAGTTTCATAAATTCCAGTGACAGGGATTGTTCAAGTAAAAGATTATTGACCTCTAATTTGAACTTTTTATGTGCTATTGGGAATCAGAGAATATTATTCCTTGTTGGAAAAAGAAGATTTAAGTGGAAAGTGAAGCTATTATGTAAAAAAATAGTTCTTTAAATTATTGAAATAAGAGAGGTGCTTATGTGTAAATAGTTTAACAAACTTTTCCTAAGCTCTGGAGTTTTATCCATGCAAGAAGAGAAAAAAAGAAAAAAAGCAAACAAACAAACAAACCAAGAAAAAAACAAAATTATATATCCTGATAATGACATACTTTCAATCCTTAGTCAAGTTTCATTCAGGATTATTAACTTTGTTAATGATATCTTTCCTTTTAACATAAAATCATTTTAACAAAATAATTTTTCAGTGAACAAAGCACTCACCGGCCTCTACACAAATGTATGTTTCTTATCCCTCCCTGTTTTAAAGATCAAAAGTCTCTTTTATACTTAGTAATTTTCCATCCACTGTTATTTTATTATAAACAAAGTTTTAGCTATTAACAAAATCCCAATAACCTATGATGTCCTCCCATTCAACATCTATAGGCAGATTCCACAAGAATATTGTGTAATTTTTTTTAAATATAAGACACAGATACTCAAAATAAATGACACTACAATCGTGTGTGTGTGTGTGTGTGTGTGTGTGTGTGTGTGTATTTGTATGAAAAATAGCATGATAACTAATAAAGAACTATGTGGAAATTATGTAGTAACAAGTAACTAATGTAAAATTTTGTATCTCACTTTTTTGTTAGACACATGATGGTAGAAATAGTACAGAATGCTAGAACTAAATGAAAATTTGTTTCGGACATCCATATTGTATTTAAGGAATAATATCTAAATTGATGTTTTTTAAAAACATATATTACCTTCCACACCAATAGAGAAAATGCAAATATATTCTTTGATTAAAAAAAGCCAAAGTGACATATTAGACAGCTTTTGCAATCAGAGAATTAATGCTAAACTTTTTGTTTCCTTATGTATGAAAGCACAACTTTTGAAGGACAGTCATGTAAAAGTATATTTAAAGAATGCAGCCCTAATATGAAGAAATGCGTTTTTAAAAATCTGTATCATTGTAAATTCATTATTTAAAAAACAGTTCCTAAACTTGGAAGTGAAGCAACAAATCATCCCTAGGTCCACAGAGTCTGAGCCTGGTCACCATCTACAAAAGGAAAAGCAGGCTAGAGCTGAAATTTTTTTTGAGCTTGAGGAAATTTGTATGAGGACATGAACTTTGCGCCATGTTATTTCCTAATGTTTCCTCTGCAGTCAAGTCCAGTCTGTGATCCAGGATTGTGAGGTTCTTTTTGTTGCCAGTATTGCCAAGAGGAGTACAACACTGCAATGGGGATTTAGTGAAGGGGTTGGTAACTGCAAAGGAGAGTATGTACTCTGTTACTCATCTTTAACATTGATTTTCAACATTCCATGGAAACAAACACCTTTCCAATTTTACTGTGTTCTAAATCATGCCTAAAAATCATCTAGGAGTAAGATTCTACAATAATTTTAACAGATAAAGATGATATCTACCACAAAGAGAACTGTTAAGAATTAGTCATGGGTGGAGGAATAATGTGGTATATAAAATATAACACAAAAATTTCAATGAAGCTTTCTTATTTTGATATTTTAAGTTTAGGAATTTAATAATTTCTATGACTTTAACAGTTGCAATGTTGGCACCACTTCAAGGCTATTCTCTGCAAATTGCTGAAACAATGTGTTAATAAAAAGATTCAAAAGTGCAAGTGACACTCCTCTGTCACTGGTAGGAGTGTAAACTTTTATATCATGATGGAAATTATGTTGGCAGTTGTTCAGAAACATGGGGATAACTCTACCTCAAAAATCAGCTACATACCCAGTGATATGCCTAGAAAATGCTCCAACATTCCACAGAGATACTTGCTCAACTCTGTTCACAGCAGCTTTATTCACACTAGCCAGAAACTAGAAACATCCTAGATGTCCCTCTGTTGGGTGGTGGGCTGTGAAACGTAGCCAGATTACTGTTCAATATCCGTCAGATCCCCAGGGACCATAAGAGACAGTTGGAACATTCCCAGACTCGCAGAAGATCAGGACACTTTCATGTAGCTACAGCCCCTACACCCCCTTGCAGACAATTTTGAGACACATCAGTCACATAAGGCAATGCCCTAACCCCTCATCCACAGGTGCGGATGGGACCACAGTCATGTAGGCTCAAGACAGATCAGTCACATAGATGCAGGATCATGGCCCCAAATATGTAGATGCTGTATTCCCAAGCTCTCAGGTAAAAGCAATAGAAATTACCTGCTCTCACTCCCTGACCCACCCTGCAAGTATATTTAAGATTCCTATCCAGAAGGATTAAAGGTGTTCAGGAATTACTCCATAGTCTGAGAGCTTTCATAGGAGCTGTAACACTGTCACGTAGGGAAGAGATCTTACCCTAAAATTGCAACAGGAGATTCAGTGTACCCCTTGCCACCTACTCACACTCAGACTGACTTGGCTGGCTTGAGCAACCGAAGCTGCAGAGGCAAAACTGGAGGGCGAGCAGCAGCAGCAGCATGGCAGCTGAAGCAACCTCCCACGACTTGTCTGAGTTTTCTCCACTTCCTCTGAACCTGTGTATCTAGCTGGACCAGAGATATCTGTGGAAAGGCTCAAGCATGAAGGCCAATATCGCTCAAGTAAAGAATGGATAAAGAAAATGTGTAACATATACAAAATGGAATACTAGCCATCTACTAAAAGCAAAGACATCATGAATTTTGTAATCAAATGAATGGAATTTGACAATATCAGGCTCAGTGAGGTAACCCAGTCCCAAATTGAGAGGAATGAGAAATACTCCCTTAGAAGTGGATATTAGCAATTAATTACATATTCCATGTTACAAACCATAGACCCAAAGAAACTAAACAAGAATGAAGGCCCAAACAGGAAGCTTGAATCTCACTTAGATAGGGGGTAAAATAAATAGAAAAGGCAAATTCAGGGAGGGAACCAAAAATCAGGGTAAATGGGAATGGGATTCAGGACCAGATGTTGGGAAGGACAGGAGAAGACCATGAAAATGAATGGAAATCTGCAACTGACAGGTAGGAGGATGTACACATGGAATGAGTGATTTCCCAAGATTCAACACGGGTGACATTAGATGTGACTCACAACACCAATGAAACCAGGAAAAGACCCCAGTAGAGCAATAGAGAAAAAAACAAACCTACAAAATTTTCAACCCCAAATTTATCTGATATATAAGAAAAGAAGGTACTGGGAAGGAAACAATAATAGGGCCAACTTGTGACCAATCCCATGGGCAAGCACCAGTCACTAACACTATTAATTATACTCTGTAATACTTGCAGACAGGACAATGTCCTGTGAGAGACTCCACCAAGCAGCTGTCTCAGACAAGTACAGTAACCCACAGCCAAAGAATGGATGGAGCTGAGGGAGTCTTATGAAAGAATATGTGGAATGATTTCAAGCACTGACAGGGTAAGAACTAAAATCGAAGATGAATAGTGTCAACTAATCTGCACCCTTGCTTGTCTTGGAGTCTAAACTAAAAACTATAACATAAACCATGTGGACCTAGGCCTCATTGCACATTGCAGCTTGGTTGTCATGTGGGTCCCAAAAAACTGGATTCTGGGAGAGATCCAAAGCTCTTTCCTCTGTGTCAGATATGTTCTTCTACTTGGACTGCCTTTTGTACCTTCAGTGGGAGAGGAAGCACCTATCTTTGCTGAGACTTGAATTGCCTGGGTGGCAGGATGCCTAAGCAGCCCCCGATTACTGAAATATTTATTCAAGTTTGAACAAATAGGTAAGTCAGGAAACTAATACTATGTGTCTCTATTTCATGGGAGGTGAGTGTTTACAAACTATGTTCTATAAAATATTAAGGGAAACTAGTGACAGACTAAGTGTCTTATTTAGGGTTTGACTTCTGTGAATAGAAAACTTGACCATGTCAATTCTGATAAGGATGACATTGAAATGGGGCTGGCTTACAGGTTCATAGATTTAGTCGTTTATCTTCAATGTAGGAGCATGTTAGTGTCCGGGCAGACATGGGGAGGCAAGAGTTGAAAGTTACATCTCTATTATGAAGGCAGCCAGCAGAAGATTGTAAGCCAGATACCTAAGACGAAGAGTATTAAAGCCCACACCAACAGTGACACACCTACTCCAACATTTCCTGACAGTGTCACTATGTAACCCAAGCATATACAATCACTCTGAATTAAGTGGTCATGGTAGTGCAAGGTGAGATTTGAGGAGTGAATAAGAGAAAGGATAAATATCCCTAAAGATATTTTGAAAAAGGTGTATGGAAGCAAACATCTGTAAGAGAGGCTTCACTGCATAAATGTACATATAAATATTTAAATAGGGTTAACTTGTAGTGAGACAATGATTTCTCCACTTGACACTATAACCTAACAAATACATACTTCAGTCCCAGTATTGAGTTGTCTAATTTGACTTTACTTTCCAGAGATTTCCCATTCAGTTCAGGCAATTACAAACCTTTTTGGTTTCCAGACAGAATTTGAAAGTAAGACTCCATTGCTGAAGTCAAAACATGGTTCAGTCAAAAAACAGATAAAATTTTACCTAGTATTGATTGATCTATAAGCTTGATTCTACTGTGAATCTTAGTGGATAGCTTTCTTAGTACTAGAATGTATGAAGCAGGCTACTGCAAGAGAAATGTAATCAGCACTTTGTTGAAGCTTAGAAACACTTCATTCCAATGGAATCACTCTGATACAATGATATACTGCCTATCAGGAGATTAACCAACATTTTAAATTCGAATTGTGTCCCAAAATGAAATCTATAATCAGCACTGTCTTAAGGAGTAGGATCCTGCACCTAAACATGGCCTTCATACTACTGGCACATCTACCACTATTACTATACTAAGTCATCTTCATTTAAATCAACCCATAATAACTTATAATCATTCCTATATATTTGTGTACCCATGAAAAATATTCAGAGAATAGAAAATCATGCATAAACATGTATAAAGGAGTAGGTGTAGTTTATTATTTAAATGGGAAGGCAGTGATTCTTGTTTATATTATATAAGTTAATGTATGTAATTTTCGTATTTAGTATATGTAGTTGTTTCTGTGTCAAACTTTGTGGTATAATAATGATATCATCTATTAAGTTGATAGATTCCATAAACCTACGTGGATGGGCCTTTCCATGAATTTATGATCATTTAATAATTAAAACAATGAATACAGAAGAAAATACCATCATGATATACATAAATATCATTTGTGAGCTTATGGGGGAAGTATAAAAGCAAAGGCAATGTGAATAATGCATCATGATTGTAAATTGCTAGCGCCAATATACCATGTAAATTCTATAATGTTTCCCTTGACCCTTTGTGAGCATTCCTAATAGAGTTCATAGGCACTTCCAGATCATGTCCAAGACAGAGGTTAATGCTAACAGCAAACCACACTACTGAGAATAGGACCCACTTGGGGCTGAAGGGGCTTGCAACCCTATAAGAACAACAATGCCAACAAATCAGAGCTTCCAATGACTAAACCACTATGGAAAGACTATACGTGGACTGACTCTGGGCTCCAACTGCGTATGTAGGAGAGAATAAACTTGTTGGGGCACCAGGGGAAGAGGAAGCCTTTGATTCTGTGAAGGATGGAATCCAAGTGCAGGGGATATGGGGTGCCAGTAAGGGGGATGGATGGACAGAATACCCGTATGTGGGAGGGGAAGGGATTGGGGTTTATGGAGGAGAAACCGGGAAAGGGAATAACATTTGAAATGTAAGTAAAGAAATACCTCTAATTAAAAATTAAAAAAGAAAGCAAGTAGTATTGGAATTAATCAATTTGTTGTACTGCAATATTTTTTATGTGGCAGTAAATATTCTCTTAATCCCCTGAGAGTGCTGTGCAATAGTAAATATATGTAGAAACAAATTTTTTAACAACTCTAAAATAAGAAAATTTTGATCTTAGGTGCTATGTATGTTTCAGTTTAATCTATGAGTTACATCCTAACTACAGAGTAATCTTAGGAACTAAATTCGCCAAATTTGAATTTTATGAAAGGTGCTTTATCATCCGCTTGTGATATGTGGGTGATTGTGGAGGCAGGTTTATACTATGGAGAATCATTTTTCTAAGGAAAATTAAACTGAGACAAAACTAAGGATGAAAAAGAAGAGGACAACTTCAAAAATCAGTCCTGTAGCTAAATAAAAATTAAGTTTCCATAAATGTTTATACGCTTGTGAGATTCAGAAAAACTTTTGCAATGCTCATTTCCTGTGTTTTCTAAATATTTAAGAAGTATTATTTTGAATAAGTAGGGAGAGAGTAGGCAGCCTTGTGTAGTCCCTGATTTTAGTAGGGGGAGAATGGGGAGGGGAACACCCAGATAGAAGGGGAGAGGGAGGGGTTACGGGGATGTTGGCCTAGAATCCTGGAAAGGGAATTACAATTGAAATGTAAATAAGAAATACCAGTAAATAGGTATATAGATGTATAGATGGCGTATATAGGA
Organism: Rattus norvegicus; assembly: GCF_021556685.1. Classification (NCBI taxonomy): domain Eukaryota; kingdom Metazoa; phylum Chordata; class Mammalia; order Rodentia; family Muridae; genus Rattus; species Rattus norvegicus. Next base: position 122,821,021 of record NC_141534.1, read on the forward strand.
AGTTGTAAGAGAGGAAATAAATATTTTAGAATCAGCATTATTTTTATTCTATAAAAGAAAACATGAGTTACCAATGTTGAACCCCCAGTGAACTAGACTGTTGGGGGGAGAGCGGCAATGGGGGGAGGGTGGGGAGGGGAACACCCATATGGAAGGGGATGGGGGAGGGGGATGTTTGCCCGGAAACCGGGAAAGGGAATAACACTCGAAATGTATATAAGAAATACTCAAGTTAATAAAAAAATAAATAAATAAAGTTACTGGTATGCCAAAAAAAAAAAAAAAAAGAAAGAAAGAAAGAAAACTGCACAGCAAAAATCTTTAACATGGAAAGGCAAACAATGCAAATAAATTGTAAATGTGAGATAGAGGTTGAAGCCTTTCTAATGTAATCATCATATAAGGAGTCTTCAGTTGTTGCTTTAACGTGGAACTGATTTGTCCAGTATGCAGGTGAGGAATAAACCTTGGGAGAAATAAACTCTCCTCTTGAGGAACTCTGATGCAGACATTCATTCAGAGGCAAACAAAATCCACTTTTTGGGCTGAATGTTTTTATATCATACAGTGAATCTACACACAGTACAGAGCCAATTTTCTGGCCGTACTGAAAACAAGTCTATTTCTTAGCAGTTATCTGAGAGTAGTAACAGACATAACTGTGAGAATCTGCATCTCCGGCTGGCTGTCAAGAGCACTGCCACATGCTTGAATTCTGAGGAAAATAACATGGTCATTCTCACATGGAAATAATGTTTTTTAAAGTGATTTGTCACCATTATTTAATTAATGATTTTGTTTACATTTCAAATGATATCACCTTTACTTTTTATCCATTCACAATGCCCCAACTAATTAACCCCTCTCTCCATCCCATTTGACTCTGTGAGAGTAGTTCTCCACCCATTTATCCACTCCTGCCTCACCGCCCTAACACCATCCTATGTTGGGGCATCAAGCCTTCAGAGTACCAAGGCCCTTCCCTCCTGTTGATGTCAGATGAGGCCACCCTCTGCCACATATGTATCTAGAGCCCTGCAAAACTCCAGTTATCCTGCTTGGTTGGTGGTTTAGTCTCTGGTAGCTCTGGGTGTTCTGTTTAGTTGATATTGTTCTTGCTATGCTGCTTCAGTCCCCTTTAGCTCCTTTGGTCCTTCTAGGAGCTTTTCCATTGGGGTGTTTAAGGCTCAGTCTGATGATTGGCTGTATCTACATCTATTTTGGTTATGTGCTGGTAGAACACCTCAGGGAAAAACCATACCATGTTCCTGTCTACAAGTGCTTCTGGGCATCAGCAGTAGTATTGGGGTTTGATATCTGTGGACAGAATGGATCCCTACATAGCACAGTCTATGGATGACCTTTCCTTCACTTTCTGTTCCATTTTTTGTCCCTGTCTTTCATTTTGGCAGGAACATGTCTGGATTAAAAATTTTGAGATAGGTGTGTAGTCCCATCCCTCAACTTGGGGTTCTGCCTATTTACTGCAGGTGGTATCTACAGATTCTATCTCCCCTTTGTTGGGTATTTCTGCTATTGTCATCCCTCTTGGGTCCCAGGAGCCTCTTGCTTCCCTGGTTTCTGGGAATTTTAGTGACTACCACCAGTTCCTCATTCCTCACTTCTAGTTACTTTTATTCAGTGACCTGACCATCTGTACTTTACTTCTATCAGTTCCAAAACCTAATCCTGTTGTATCTTTTTCCTTCTCCCTCCTCCCTTCCTTTCAGTTCCCTCCCTTCCTCTATCTCCTGTGATTATTTTGTTCCCTTTTCAATGTAGTATTGAAACATCCACATTTTTGTCTTCCTTCCTCTTAACCCAGGTATTGCTCAACTTTGTGACCATAAACAAGTGATTAAATAATGAAAATATGGTACGTTTACACAATGAAATGTAACTCGCTTGTAGAATAATGGAATCATGCAACCCCTGCTTAAGTGGTTCGAACTAAAAAAAGTCATCCTGAGTGAGAAAAGTCATGGTGAGTGAGGTACTCAGAACGCTGAAGAGAAATATAGTATGTGGCAATTTAAAACTGCTTGTTAGGCTTTAAATCTTACAAATGCACATAAGAATCCTTAAATCCTCAGAGGTAAGATATAGAGTGAGAAACTAGAAAGGACTGAAGTTTTTCCTAAGTAAGTAAAAATATAATTAAATCTGGATGCTTTTGGGCTTATGTTGTTGTGGAATGGGATTATTAAATTGAGAAATGGAAGAAGGTAGACTAAGGGAGAGCAGAATCTATGGACTTTCTGAAGAATGTTATAGAAAAATACCTCAGTAGAAGCTCCTTAATATATTATATGCAAATGAATATTCTTAAAATGCATCACCAAATAATTGGGAGAGTACAACCATATTGCCTTCTCCCACAACCAATCCACCCCCGTCCCCAGTGTCACGTATGAGTTATATCTAACTGAGTTTTAATGACTGAGACTTCACAGAAACTCTCAAACAACTTACATTACTGCCCACACTATTGTCCACTTTACATAAACTGATGGCAAAGTCATATTGATTTGATAACACTTACCTACCTCCTGAACATGAAGATGTTAAGCTCATGACCGGATGGAGTATTCACTCTTCTTCAAAGTGTTCATGAATTGGAAAGTTTATTCATAATTCCTGAGGAGAATAGTAAAGAAGTACTTAGCTGAAATCCTTCAATTTACAATGGTGGGCTCCGTACAGTTTACGTGTTTCAGTATTGATACAAATGCAATAAGCGTTAGTAACAATTATTGGTTGGATTCAATGCTCAGTCCATGAGGTTCATTCATGACATTGCTCATGTGCCCAAGAAAAGAGAAGTAAGTAAATTGTGGACCAAGGGACATACCCAACACCAGTTTTTTCTGGAAAAGCAATGTAGCGATTTAATGAATCCTAATGATGTTCTGTTATTCCCTTTAATAAGTATATTGCTCAACCATGGTCACAGAAGCTACTATTTGTTATAGATGTTATAGATGGGAATAAACACAGAGACACATATCTTAACAATGTGTAAAGAGTAAGAGAGATTCGATACCTCAGTCATAAATGAAAATAATCTTCATCAATATTCTCCTTTCACCTCTCATGAATATTTGTGTTGGGAGAAATCTCAGAGCCAGTGCGAATGGAAAGAAAGTAAACAAGGAAACACTGTCTTCCAAATTTAAGAGACCTGACAGATGAAACCATATAGATCATGAAAACATGCATATGGTTTGCATACAATAAATTGAAATGCCTCCCTACTGAGACAAAGAATTAAACATGACCTCCGATCTCCATCCAAGAAGGTATGTCCAATATACAAGTGCTCCTGAAGGAGAAATTAGTTTAATGTGGTGGAGACTCTCTGATTATAGACACCACATTCATGGAAGATTTTCTTCAAAGCAGTACACAGTCAAATCATATGAACTTAATGGTATTTTGACAATAATTTTTGATTCATAATGCTTTGTCTCTAGACATCAAAACAGATATCATTGAACAGAAAAGAATGTAGGAAAGAGCCTCAGTTAGTCTCAACTGATTTCATGGTAAGATCATGTGTTAATGACACTATATACTTTGTTTCCTGGACATAGAGAACTCAACCTTGAACCATCCAAGAAAGCTATCCCTGGTGGTTATCATTCATAATGATAAAAAACACTAAAAAAATAAAACAGAGAAAAAGACAATGATTTTCTCATCCATTAATTAGCCTTATATGTTATAATAATGATCTGCCTGGTACAGTTCATGAACATTGAAATTGTGAAAAAACATTTTGTGCTTAGCTAACCACATTATTAGTTAGAATGGATGTCACGTCCACAGGAGAGAATTCAGGAGTGGTAGTACAAACTTTGTCAAAAAACTTGGCTAGGGAATTTAAAGACCTTAGCAGAGAACACACTAACATTGTTTTTTCCAATGTCCATTTTGTCAAGTCCCCTTTTAAATATTTCTGTTATGTCTGTAGGTATGTGTTGACGATTATTTCAGTAGATAATTATCTTAATACTAATGGTATTCTTTGCACAAAAATAAATAACTCTGTGATGGTTTGGGAACATTTCGCCCAGGGAGTAGCACTGTTAGAAGGGGTGGCCTTGTTAGAGGAAGTGTGTCACTATTTAGGTGGGCTTGGAGACCATCCCCCTAGCAACTTGTGGATGCTCAGTTTGTTCCTGGTTTCCTTTAGTTGAAGATGTAGTACTCAGCACCCCATATACCATGCCAGCCTGGATGCTGCTATCTGCTATGCTCGTGCATGAACCTCAGAACCAGTAAGCCAACCCCAATTAAATGTTGTTCTTTATAAAACTTACACTGCTCATGGTGTCTGTTCACAGCAACAAGCCCCTTATACAGACTACAAAAAGCACTGTGAATAAGCAACTGAAAGTACTCAGACACAGTTGGGAATTCTAAAGTTCCCCATACTAGGTTAAAGCTCATGGACTGGAAGAAATGCTGTGGAATATCTCTATAAGTGGCCTTGTTACTGAAAACATGGCCTCCTGCAATTATGGTTACATGTGTGTCCTTCACAAGATTATGCACACATGCAAATAAGGAAGAAGGAGGGTGTCTCCATATTCCAACCCCACCTGCACACATTCTTATTGATATAGATGGCTTCTAGTTTAGCATGTGTTCTGTTTCCTTATAAATGTGGTCACTATTAAGAATAAACAGAACATATTTCAGAATAATAAAACAAGATACAACAAACTCAGAGCCAGCATGATGCTGAAAGGAGAGAAACTAAAAATTTTCATTAAAATCAGAAACCCAACAAGGAAGTTTTTTCTTCTTGTCTTATTCAGTACAGTATTAGGAGATCACTTGAATAGGGTATGCTTTTATGTATAAAAGTTACTAAATGTGACAGCAGAAACTTGATAATTATTTTCAACATTGTAGCAGTATGATCCAGTTAGTACAAAATCATGTCCTGAAATAAATATTTTGAGGAACAAATCATAGGAACAATATCTTTTATAAAATATATATTATATAACATTACATATAACATTGTTATAGGTAATACACGACATATAAAATATTACATATGCATATGTATAAACACCAATCATATCCTTCATAGAAATTAAAAAACTGTGTTGTAAAATTATGTGGAATCAAAAAAGACTCCCTTTAGAATAAACCTGAATAATAAAAAAATGATCCATAGGTATCAGCATGACAGATTTCAATTTACACTATAACACAGGGGAAGTAGCAAAACGGTAACGATTGGTGCCACTCTGTTATTTCTGTCTTCATTAACACCTCTTTAGGAGCAACAAACTTAGCAAACCCTCACACTGCTGTTGGCTTGGATCAACATAGGCTTGTTATTTAGAAACACTTTAAAAACCTTAAACCCAAAAAACATTTTTCAAATAAAAAAACAAAATACCACGAGTTAAAGGAAAGTATGTTTCTCTGAGGACCACTATGTCTTAAAGACTCTTATTAGTCTGCACTGGTACCTCAGTACACTCAGCTTACTGTTTTAATGGCATTCTTGAGTGCGTTAACAACTGGGAATCTGATTCTTGTTTCTGCTCCTTTTCCTTCTGTTTTATTGCTTTGTCCACCCCCAATATTATGTTCTTTGTTTATCTTATTATATTTTTTTTGGAGACAGAAAGGGAAGAGATCTGGAAGCAAAGAAAGGTGAGGTGAAACTGGGAAGAGTTAAAAAAAAGGAAAACTGTGGTCACGATTTAAATAGAAAAATTAAGAATGGAAATGAAAAACTAGGACAATAAATTTTCCTTAAAAATACACCATTTTATAATGAAAACCAAAAACAATTGCAAAAAGACAAGAAAATAAACAAACAAACAGAAACAAAAGAAAAGACATGCTTTTGTGGGTTTAACTGATGGAGCATGGATAAAATCCCCCCCCCACAAACTCCCCAAAAAAACACATCTGCATTTTTTGCTTATTTATAAAATTCATCCAAATCAAGGAATAAAATCAAAGTATAGATCATATATCTAAAGGTATTTCTTTCCAATCCAACTCTTTATTCTTGAATCTGGGCAAAATTTAAAAATAAAAACATATTAACAAATGCCACATACTAAACACGGACGTATTGTCATAACATTCAAATTAGATCACCTATGAGATCACAGAAGAAAACGGTTTAGTATTTTGTAGTACTCTATACACTGTATGTAAGTATGTGTGTAAGTGAATGGCTGTGGGTGTGTATGTATATATGTGGAAGATACATCACATTTCCACATGTTTGCAGTTCACACACCTGTACTCTGCTAACTACTATTTCTTAACACAATTTTGCAAACCCCTTTCATGTATTATAACTACCATAACATAAAAACTAATTCTTATCTGATGCTCTAACCATTCAGAAACTAAGAGATGCAAATCATCCAGGATCTGCTGTGTGCTTTCCCTCTGAAGATAATCTGTATGTTAACTCTCAAGTGTTTTAATTCCTTCATATCTTTCAGTCTGTGAGAGATACCAAGATACCATTTTAACTTCACTATGGATATTATTCTATGCAACATACATATACCAAATTAAATGTTCTTTTTCTTTCCTGACTGCCATTACTCCCACACACCAATAATCCACATTATTGTCAGCTATTTGAAATGCTAGTATTCACCCTGTAAGAGAAGTGAGCTAAATTGAAAAGGCAGTTTGCCTGCTCAAGGGGAGGGGCACTGCAGCAAACACAACACAAGACAGGAAATAGGAAGGCAGGTCCTGATCTGATAGCTTTCTGATCTGACTGTTCAAAGTCAAAGAAATGAGTTCTATAGAAAAATCTTCTATCAAAACAAATTTGCCATATTTAGTGTGAAAAAAGTCATGTCTATGAAACAAATTATGGGGATATGAGGGAGCTGACCTTGTTTGCTGCATTGCCTTGCGGACCATTCTTAGGGTGGATGAGACAGGAGACACTGGCTGCCTCTTCTCTGAGCAGGTCCTGCTGCACTGACTTGTCTAATCACACTCCCAACCCCCAGTCTGTGCTAGTGAGCTAGCATAACCCTGCATCACACATGCGTGCACGGTCGCCAGGCTGCAGAGATCAAAATCTTTTCTAAAGCTAATGTCAAGGCAGGCAGCCATGAGCTTTAAGCTGTCCTATTGCTAATATGACACAGGAGGCTTCATAAACCCCTGCATAAATTGGTCAGGGATAAATTCAAGGTGATTTCTGGCAATGGTGACTACATGATACTGAATTATATTCACATTTAGATCTGTATACAAAGCAAAGAAAGAGTGACTAGGAAAATGTAATAAAATTACGGAATGTACAAAAACTCCAGATGCTTATAATATCAGGAGAAATCACTAGGGAATAAAATATGCTACTTTAACAACATTCTGTATTAGTCAGGTTTTACTTGATCAGGTGGATTTTTAAAATATCCTATGTGTTCATGTAAATGAATCACTTAAAATTAACATAATATCTGTTATATCATAAAAAGCATTGGTTTGTCATTCAGTGATTTTTTTTTCTGTTTTAAAAATTATTGCTGTGAGATATTTAATTGTTTTTTTGATAGGGTCTTACTTCTTAGATTTAGCTCGACTGAAAATAAATTTGAAGACCAGGCTGGTATTTAACTGAGAAACTTATGATCTTCTAACTTGTAAGTGCTACAAGTAATCTCATATGCCACTACAATTTTTTAGATTTTATTAATGTTATTTATTTGTGTGGTGTTTGTGTATATATATATATATCATACATATACATACATATATATAAATATATGTATGTATTTCTCTATAACTGAGACTTTGTCTGTTATAAAAGCCTGACCCCGTATGTCTGTCTGTCTTTCTGTCTCTTCTCTCTCTCTCTCTGTCTCTTTGTCTGTCTCTCTCTGTCTCTGTCTCTCTGTCTCTGTCTCTCTCTCCATCTCTCTCTTTGTGTTTGTGTGTGTGTTTGTGTGTATATATATATATGTAGAGGTATGTAGTTATGTATCTCGAGATCTTCACATATATATATATATATACTTGAGGCTCCTAACATGAGTTCTGGGATATAATTTTTCAGAATAGTATTAGATTTTACAAACAGAAGCATCAGTCAGGCTCCTCTCTGAAACTTTAAGCCTTGGTGATTTTGATGCAAAATGAATATGCAAAGGGAGTACAAATGAAAATGTAGACAGATTCCTAATTTTACAAATTCAAGTATTTTCCAATAAATATAAATATGATATTGACTCAGTAATATTCTTTTCTGCAAGAGAATGTCTACAAGGGAAAGGGAAATGCATAAGGAGCTACTAAATGTTATTTGAATTTGGACAGTCTGCATTTTGGTCTATAGAGTCATGGAAGGAAAACATTTGTAAAAATGAAAAGCTGACTTTGAATGAATATGGAAATACTCAGCTTCTTATCCCATAGTAGTAGTTCTGTAAGGTATGTCTGCGTGGCTAAATTTGCTTCAATACAGGACTGAGCAGTTAATCATGTCAATATATCACTTCATGACTTACCAAAAGCAAGGGGTGACCACCCTTAAACAGGCTGTGCTACTGCATTTCAGTCCCTCTGAACCTTCTGCCAATGCTGAAGGAGTTTAAAGCTTGCTGAAAAGAAAGTTCTGCAAGATCCTTGAGTTTTAAAGTTACCTTGCAAATACTGATTCATATTAGGAAAAAAGCCTATGAAATTACAATCCTGTAGTGGATTTTTATTATACTTGTCCGAGGATACCCGGTATCAAGTACACAATAACTTATATTGATTTATTATCCATAAATACAATATTTGTATCAATAGATTTTTTCTGGCTAGTAATAATCTGCGTAGAATGAATTCGATTTAAACCTACAGTGTTCCATATTTATCTGCCACCTAGCATGTTAAATACAACGGGTTTGATATAAAGGATTTCCTGCCTTCCAGATTTTATACAATAAACACCAATGTCAATCTCTCCTGTGAGACACATACAGAGCATGTCAAATGCAGGGGTGAATTCTAGCAGCAAACCACTGAACATTAAACAGGACCTCCTTTGAAGGAATGTGAGGAAGGACTGAAAGAGCTGAAGAGGCTTGCAACCCCATAAGAATATCAATGCCAATCATCCAGAGCTTCCAGGGAAAAAACCACTACCCAAAGACTATACATGGAGTGACCCAGCACTCTACCTGCATATGTAGTCGAGAATAGCAAAAGTGGAAAGGGGAGCCCTTGGTCTTGCCAAGTTTGAACTCTTGGTACAGAGCAATGTCTGAAGGGGGAGGTTATGGGGATAGATGTGGGGAGAACACCAATAATGGGGACTGGAAGGGTATACGGAACTTATGTACAGGAAACTGAGAAAGGGAATAACATTTGAAATGTAAATAAAGAAATATATCTAGTGAAAAGAGAATAATATTGGGTTTTCTAAACAAGAAAATGCATCCAATAATTTTCCGTCTATACATATACTGTGTGTCAAAGTGTGATTAGGTCACTAAAAATATGTAAAGAAATTCCTTTGTTTTAAAATGATGTTTTTATCATATAAGGACCTAGTAATTGAGGATATACATGTAAATAGATCAATCTATGGACACTGGGTTGCAGAGTTCTTGGAATGTAGAGTTCTTCACTAGCCAATGTGTTAGTGAAACGTCCCGCGCTAAGGTCCTCAACCTGAACCCAAGGACAGGTTCACCTATGTCAATTAAATTAATTACATTAACCCTGCTGAAGGATGAGTGAGGCTTGCCTCTCACATGGTTCTACGTATCACCAAGTTGGCAGATAGAATTGCCATTTCAATAGTATCTAAGAATAAAAACCTGTATGAGATCTAAACTATGCTATGAAATTCTACAGATAATAACCATGCTTTCATAATATGTGCTTGGATCCTAATTCTGGCATTGAGACTGTTGCTTGGGAAGTTTTCGAAATGTCTGTTTACTGTTTATAGTGTCTGTGAAATGAAGAAGATTTGTACAGGTCCACTTCAATGGATACTTAACATGCAGTTTTCCTAACATGCAGTTAGAAGAGTAGTAAAAGTGTTGGATTAGTAGAACTTAAAATTAATATAAGGTATATAAGATACACTATCTGTGAATATAATGAATTCTGTACTTTCTGTTGTTGTCATTTGAATTGTCAGATGTATATTTTGTATCTGCTTAGTTTTCAAAACCCCTCCTTCCACAGCATAGATTTCTAATTTCGAAGTGTTATTCATTTTACTCATGTTTCTCTAATTAGTGGATTCCTCATTTTTCCTCCTCCTCCTCTTCCTCCTTTTTCTCCTCCTCCTTTTCTCTTTTACTTAATTTTGACTGATGTTCAAACCCTTTTAATTTTTGGAACTTGTGAGACAATTTTGCATTCTGTAGAGTAGGTTGGCCTAAAATTTCATTTGAAATTTGAATTTGACTGTGGTCATTAATTACTTTTAGATTTTTTTTTTTTGGGAAAAGACCACTAATGTTGGCACATGCCCTTATATCTAACAACATAGAGGTGTAGCCAGAGTGTACACTGAGTTTACTTACAGCCAGTATTACATTTTAGAATTTTTTTGTAACAACCCCAAAAATATATTAATAAAATTAAAATTGTGGTTGTAAAAGATTATTTCTTCTCTTTGGTATCTTGAGTGGTAAGCCGCAGGTTGCTGAACAGACAGCTTATATCTAAAACCACAGAGCAGAAGCAGAGAGAGCTAATTAAAATATCTTGAGTTTTTTAAAAGATAGAAAACCATTCCTAGGGATATCTTTGTCCAGTAATAATTGGGAGTCAAATATGTGAAAATTAGAAACCAACAGTGGACATATCATTCAAACTACTGCATTCTACTCCCTGTTACCACAGTCTCACAAACAATTCATAATAAAAATGTATAGTATACAAATTTAAAAGACTCCATTAATTTTCACAGCATGAACATTGTTTAAAAGCTTAAAGTGTCTTCTGAGACTCAAGTCAATACTTTCAATGCTCCCTCAGTAAAGTCAAAAGCAAGTCACATATTTCTAGCATACATTAAATAAAATACACATTACTTTTCCTCTGAAATGAACTCAGGCTGTCCTGAGAAATGCTTAGGATGACCGCAAGCATCATATTTTTCTGCTCAACATCCAGGGTGCTGTTGTTCCTCGTGTGTAAAATATAACCGCATTTGTGATAAATTCAAATTCAAATCTGTTTATGTTAGGCAAGTATACTACCAAACACTGATACCAAGCATATATGTCTGTGAATTTTCAAGCTGCACAGCATTTCCATTTCCAAGTCTTTCACAATCCAAGTTCATCATAAGACTGCAAGTATCATTTGGAAAAAGGTTCCTTTAAAAGTATACTTTCTTACCTCAAGAGAGAAGAAAACGATGATATAAACAGAGAAAAATCAAACCATAATGGTGTTAATGAATTAACATCTTAATAATGGTGATCCATTTAATATTTTCTGGTATTATTGAAGGTCTGGGTAACTTCTCTAGCTCTGCCCTTTGCTGCATATGTGCAGCTGCTCTTCTAGGTTATGGCTCTCTCCACACCATGAATGCTACTGAAATTACTGGTCATCCTATGCTACTTGCATCCACCAAAATGTGGGATGCCTTTCACCAACTGGGCTGCACTTTTACCTGTAGACTCATCTAGCATGTTTCAGGAGACTCATCCCTCCTAGAGAGTGACAAGCCTTAGCTGCTCACTCTCATGTCTTGAAGCCTTCATAACAGTGCCCCTAGGTTGAATCTAGTTCCAAGTGAGTAACAGAGTTATAGTTCATCATTTTTGCAACACAATTTCTGCATGCTGAACCTGAGGCATGACTTTCCAGAATATTCACGTCTATGATGCTAGTCTCTTTTTTATCACAACTGATTGATTGTTTAGACTCACGTGGCCAGGACTTATTATTCATCCAAAGTATGGTTTCTTCACTTTGTTTGCTCTGGTATTGAAATTTCTTCTTTGGAATTTCCTACAGTACATTCAAGAAACAGGGAAATTGTGGAGGATTCTGGCTAAAAGACTGAGTGTTAAATACAGTGTGCTCCTCTTAATTTCTTTTTTTATTTAGTGTGATGAAACAGAAATAAGGAGAGAAAGAGAGGGGAGGAGGAGAGATATTAAACAAGATAAACCTCAAGGATAAGTAGATTTTGAAAATGTTAGCCAATAGAGGATATAAATCATTTGAGAAGACATTTCTCACAAGGCATCCAAAACATGATGAAGAGAAAGTAAATTCAAGAACGAGACACGTATGAAATCTGATGGCAGCAGAAATTCTGCTTTTATTTACTAATGTTTGTTAGTATGCTGGATAAAAATACTATTCAATAAAATCTCAGAATTTTCAAATTGCTTGTCACCAGGTATACAGTATGGTCATGAAAAAATAAAACAAAAGAAAACAAAGCAAATACTTCATGCTGTTGTTCTGGACAGAGAAAGATGGTCAAACGAATTGAATTATGATTGCCTTGGAATCACAGTACATCAAATTCAGTGCATTACTAATGGGACATCTATTGAATCCTCTCCTCAGCCAACCAGTGGTATTCTTCTGCAGAAGAAATTCACCTGCATCATGAATTCCAGAATATACAGTAAATGAGTATATATTAATAAAACATCGGTCTCTTATTTATTATCCTTTTGAATAGTATTATTTCTTTAAAACACAGCATGCCACCTGTTACCCATGTTCCTCTTTACAAGAATTCTGAAACACCAGACATTTTATTCACCATTATAAAACTCCTCATGAGTGAAACCTATATACCTTGTATGTATGAGGTTAAAAGGATTCTTTCCCTAGAATATAAGCAAGGATTGTTTGTCAGGAAATATTGCCAAAAACAATCCCCATCAAAATTCCTACTCAATTCTTCATAGAATTAGCAAGAAGAGTTTGCAAGTTCAATTGGAATAACACATAACCCAGGATAGTGAAAATTATCCTTAACAATAAAAAAAAGAACTTCTTTTGGAAATCACCATCCCTCACCTCAGGCAGTATTACAGAGTAATACTGATAATAACTGTATGATACTGGTATAGAGACAGGCAGGTAGTTCGATGGAATAGTATTGAAGACTCAGAAATGAACCCACTCACCTATGTTCACATGATCTTTGATAAAGGAGCTAAAACCATCCAGTGTACAAAAGATAGCATTTTCATAAAAATTGTGCTGGTTCAAAGGAAGTCCCCATGTAGAAGAATGCAAATTGTTGCAGTCATATCACACTGTACAAAGCTTAAGTCCAAGTGGATTAAGGACCTCCACATCAAACCGGATACACTCAATCTAATTGAAGAGAAAGTGGATAAGATCCTCCGACATACAGGCACCAGGGAAATTTTCCTGAACCAAATACCAATGGCTTTTGTCTAAGATCAAGAATGGAAAAATGGGACCTCGTAAAACTGCAAAGCTTCTGTAAAGCAAAGGACACTGTCATTAGGATGAAATGGCAACCAACACATTGGGAATAGTTCTTTACCAATCCTACCTCTGATAGAGGGTTAATATTCAAATTATACAAAGAACTCAAGAAGCTAGACTCCAGAGCACCAAATAATCCTATTAAAATGAGGTACAGAGATAAACAAAGAATTCTCAATTGAGGAGTATAAATTGATGAGAAGTACTTAAAGAAATGCTCAAAGTCTTAGTAATCAGGAAACAGCAAATCAAAACAACCCTGAGATTCCACCTCACACCAGTCAAAATAGCTAAGATCAAAATCTCAGATGACAACAGATGCTGGCAGGGATGTGGAGAATCGGGAATACTCCTCTATTGTTTGTGGATTGCTACTGGTATAAGTACACTTGAAATCAGTCTGCAGCTTACTCAGAAAATTGGACATTGCACTACCTGAGGACCCAGCTATACCTTTCTTGGGGATATATTCAAAAGATACCCCAACATGTAACAAAGACACATGCTCCACTATGTTCATAGAAGAGTTATTTTTAATAGTCAGAAGCTGGAAATAAGACAGATGCACTTCAACAGAAGAATGGATACAGAAAATGTGGTACATCTACAAAATGGAGTTCTACTCCACTACGAAAACCAATGACGTCATAATGTTCATAGGCAAATGGATAGAACTAGAAAATATCGTCCTGAGTGAGGTAACCCAATCACAAAACTTAGTACATGTTATGCATTCACTGATCAGTGGATATTAGCCTAAAAGCTTGAACTACCCAAGTTACAATCCACAAACCAAATGAATCTAAAGAAGGAAGACCAAAGTGTGGTTGTTTCAGTTCTTCTTAAAATTGGGAACAAATATATATATATAGGAGGAGATAGAGGGATAAAGTTTGGCTATTCAGAACCTGCCACACCTGGGGATCCATTCCACATACATAAAGCTATCAAACGCAGACAATATTGTGAATGCCAAGAATTGCATGCTGAAAGGAGCCTGACATAGCTGTTTCCTGTGATGCTCTGCCAGAGCTTGCCAAATTCAGAGGCAAATGCTCACAGCCAACCATTGAACTGAGATTAGGGTCTGCATTGTAGGGATTGGAGAAAGGATTGAAGGAGCTGAAGGGGTTTTCAATCCCATATCAACCCAGCAGAACTCCAGGGCCTAAACCATCATCCAAAATGTACACATCGAAAAACCCCATAGGTCCAGCTGCATATGTAGCTGGGATGGACTTGTAGGGCACCAATGGGTGTAAAAGTCCTTCATCCTGCCACAGGTGGACACTCAGTATCTGAGAATGTCAGGGTGTGGAGGTGTGAATGGGTGAGTTGTTTGGTCACCAAACACCTTCTTAGAAGGTGGAAGGGCAAGAGGATATGGCTTAGATGGGTTATGAATGGGAATGTGGGAAATGGACTGATATTTGAATTGTAAATAAAAGTATCCAAAAAAAGCTGCAAGGTGAAAAAAGTATTTTATTGTTTGCTGCAGTATATTAGTGTTTGAATAGTTTTCTATGGAGCACATGTCTAAAGAGGATAGGAGAGTGAGTCTTCATCTCCACTTGCATCACAGATCATCACAAGCAGACATATAGATTATGTTAATTGAACAGAGTTTATCTGTATGAGTAGTTAATAGTTTTAACAGTTGACAAATCCTTTGGAAAGAAGGGAGGTATTTTAATAAAAATGGGAAAAAGTAATATTAAAGTGGCCTGTTTAAAACGTGAGGTAAAAATTTGGAATGCTGCTATCATATTCAGAGCATTTTGCTGACTAAGGTATTGTGTTCACAGGTTGAGGATTGACTGCAAGAACCTATAGAGATATGTAATATTTCTACCTAGATAAAAGTACTTTATTTATCACATGACAAGAGTTTATGTATGTCCTACAATTTTTGGTTCCATGAGGAAATTACAGAAATTGAAAAGAATGACATAGTATTCGTACATAAATGTAAGAATGAATTACAGAATATTTCTCAACATTTTTCAACATCCCATGTTATGAGGACTAGGACTTAGTCCTTTCCAATGGACCTACCAGTTGCCTGGCTCTTAAGACTTGTTATAGATCTCAGAATCCTCTGTCATTAATTCAGTGAAATGGAATTTTTAATCAATTTTACATTTAATTTTATTTTACTATGATGAGTTAGGGCAAAACTTGTGTTTGACTATCGAATTCATGAAAAATATTAGGGTTGTTTATTGGAAAGTGGAGATATGTTTGAAAAGAGAAGATCTTCTTTCGGAAAGACCTGAAAAACTTGAATTATTGGAATGACACTGTAAAACACAAGTAGACCATTTTACAAACATGTACAATGCTCTGGAGACAGATCCCTGAAAACATAAGGGGAAACAGTCCTATCAGAAAGAAGAACAAGCAGGTACAACAACATAAAACACTTGTATGTCCAAGAAATGATATTAATTCCTTCCTCAGTCACTATTTATCTAGTGTACAGAATCTTTCATTTACAACATCTGTGTACTTTCACACATGATTAGATTTTAATTAGAACCACTTTTCCATAAGCATATCTATGTCTGCATATCTCTTTGTGTTTTTCATCCCTCATCTTTTCAAGACGATGTCTTATCACTCACATCTTTCTTGACCTACTCTTCCTCAGTACTTAATCGTTTTCCCTCCACTGGTCCTTCACTGCTTCTTCAGGTATAAATGAATTGTCAAGATCCTATGATATACTCTGATACAACAAACATGTCTTCACAAGAAGACTATGTTGAAGTTTCTTTTGACATCAAAACAAACCGCTTTACTGACAGCATAAATAGAGTAATGATTGTTACAAAATAGAAAAAAGGTTCATAAGGTATTGGAGACCACCCGCCCCCATACCCTGTAATTGACATAGTATTTGATGACAAAGTACGTAGCACAGAAACAAATATTTCTCATATACCGTTGTCTTGTACTTCTGCGCTTAATAATATATTGGAAGATGTATTAACAAACTTCAGAATTTAAAGCATGTCCTGTTTTGACGTCCACATTCCATTTAAAGAATCGCATCTAAATTTAGGTTTAATAAAAAAAAGCCTAAGAATTTGCTGAAAATTCCATGAAAAATTTTTCATTTCAAAGCTATGTTTACTGAATCGTGACTTCTCTCATCCCTGAATTAATGCTGAATTCTTCACTTTCTTATTAAAGAAGCAAATATTTTGACCGCATTTCAAGATAAAAAAAGAAAAAAAGGGAGACTTGTATTATAAGTAATAATGGCAAAGTCATGATTCAATCAACGAAATCCTGAATGTGACAAAAAGAAAAGCAAAGCACCTTCACGTGTTCTAAAACCACAGGAATTTAATGAAGTGGGTGTCAGTTCTAAACTTTACTCCAGGGGAAGTTGAAAACGGAAAGGAACTCTGGTCCTTGTAGTTTCACCATATTTTCTCTTGCCAGAGTCCAGAACCTGACTTGGAAGGGCAACAGTCTATGGAGTGCTTTTTTGACTTATTTCCTGTAGATAGTCTACTCACTGGATCAGTTTGCTGGAATAGGATATTAGTTAGTGTTGATGGTACTGGAAAGAAAAGGACTTTCTCAGCTTTAATATGGTTTTATACCAGCCAATATCGTCTAGACAGCATCTTTTATGAATTACTGTGCTTCTAAATTCACTTTTCACAATAGCTTAGGAATGAGATTTAAAACTAATTGTTAACAAGGAAACATACCATCCATCCTAATGTATGCTTTCAGTTACTTCTCCAGAAGAAATTAAATCGCTGATGGTTTTCTCGCCCAGTCTTGATAACCGGTTTTATTTCTAAGCTTATGATAATTTTTATGCTAACCTACAATGTTCAGTTGACACATCCTTATGTAAACTCTCTCTCTCTCTCTCTCTGTCTCTCTCTCTCTCTCTCTCTCCCTCTCTCTCTCCCTCTCCCTCTCTCTCTCTTTCTCTCTCTTTCTCTCTGCCTCTGTATAACAGAATGGAAGAAGTGTGGATCATGGTGAGAGGAGAGATATTGCGGAGAGTTGTGTGGAATTGGAGGAGGTAAATGAGTTGTAATGAATGAGAGAAGAATAAACGGAAGAATAATGATAGAAAATCTTAAAAGGCAGGAAATAGAAATTGAATATAACTAATACTGAAGAACAAGAATTAAAATTTTGGCTTAAGGCCACAGTCTATGTGTGTATACATGAAAGGAAAAAAACGAATTAGGATTAGAATTATGGGGGCTGGAGAAATGGCTCAGTCGTTAAGAGCACTTACTGCGCTTTGAGAAGTCCTGAGTTTAAATCACAGCAGCAAGCTGATGGCTCACAAACATCTGTAATGGGATCTGATAGACTCTCTGGTGTGTCTGAAGACAACTACAGTGAACTTATTATATATAAATAAATGTTTTTAAAAAAGAAATAGTGTTCTGTTTATCCTAGGAAAGGCCAATCTCCTCAGCTCTTTCAAAGAAGAGTATAACATCAACCAACAAGGTAAGGGGTTCTATTTAAGTGGTGGTTTACTCTGCTACACCCATGTTTTAGGACCTCAAAAACTGTTTGTAAATACATAAGGGTCTTAATTATGAATTCTAGATCAATATCACCAATGGTCCATGTCACAGAATGTCAATTAAAAGCACCCAACCACATGTTCAATGTTTTTATTGTGTTTATAGCAAATTTTGGAAATTTCCATAAGGCTCAGCAGCTTAATATTTTAACAACAGCATTTCTGGTATAGTCTGCAGGAACTGCACAGGGGGAGAGAACTACCCGATGAACAGAATGGTTAAGTTATCTATTTTCTGCAGGATGTCTTAAGACATCTATATGTATCACGATTCTGCTGTTTTACCTTAGTGGCTGGCTGTTGCTAATGAGGATGGATTTCTGTAGGATGTTTGCTTAGGTGAACTTTGTGATCTTCTTCCTAGAATTGGAGTTTAGCCCCTAGTCTCTCAGAAAATGGGCTTTCGTCAAAAACAGATTTGATTGGGCTTTCAACAGGTTGATGATTTTGATTAGAAATCATTTTATGAGTGGTTAAAGAGTGGTTAATTTAAGGAGGAATACTTTTATTCCACATGCAAAACAAATTTATGGTAAATTTGTCCAGTCCTCATGCAGACTTCTGAGTACTACACACATGCAGATGCAAACAGGAACTACCTGTTAACTCAAGTACTTCTGATCATTCAGAACAAACTTCCTTGCCATCCTCCTCCACAGAGATTTTTGCTCTCCCCTAATTGAAAATAGCACATCTCCTGGGTCAGTCCAGAAGTGGTAATTACCATCACTGAAGGAGGTACCTGCAATTACTGGTGCCAGAAGTACAGCACAATCCATGGTGGCTGAAGAAGTTAAACATGGCAATTCTCACAGTAAAGGGGTATTTTAAAGAATGACCAGCTTCGGGGTTGGGGATTTAGCTCAGTGGTAGAGCGCTTGCCTAGCTAGCACAAGGCCCTGGGTTCGGTCACCAACTCCGAATTAAAAGAAAAAAAAAAGAATGACCAGGTTCAATATTTTAACTAATAAAGCCATCATTTTAATATAAACTTTAATAAAACTGAAATGAAAATTATGTGGAAGAAAATGCACCTATACAGAATGAAGTATACATATCATATACATAATGGTCTAATAAATCAATTTCCATTTTTTTATAATTTCACTTTTAATTCTGTGTTTTGAATGTGCTCATGGCAAATATTTCATCCATTTTTAAAGTCAGTCAGCCTCACAGCATTCACGTTGATTTTGAATTCCCATTAATCTTTTATGTTAATTTGCACATAATGTAATATGCTACTGAACAGTGTCCTGCAGTATTAGTGTTCTAACTCTGAAGGAGAGCATACCTCAGATGGCCCCTGTAACAGTCAAATATAGGATATTGCTTTGAGATGACTGTTAAATGCTTTAAAGACAGCACTGTCATTTCATATTCTTGGGTCCCTCTGCTTTGTACTCAGAACTTTTGCAAATGTTTACATCAATCTTTTTGTTCTGTCCAAAGATTTATGACACTATGAGCATAGAGGTAATCACTACTTCAAGCATCATGTGGCTTGTGGCTTTAAGGGAAAGAATGAAATTGATGTCTGAGATCTAGGAGGGCCAAATAGAGTTTTTCTCCTGAGATTATATGTTTAATGGCAATTTAATTTGCTGTTGGCTCGTTGATTTCCCTGTAACATATAATTTACCCTCTCAGAAATCTGCACATCTTGCCAAGGCTGGACCCATCCAGTGTAGGCAAATGTCAGTGCCGGGAGATGGGAAGGGGGTAGTTGGATTGTGAAACAACCTTATATAAAAAGGTGGAAGGGCAGGGGATATGGGTCTTATGGATTGGAAAGCAGGAGAGTGAATAGCATTTGAAATGAAAATAAAACTATCCAATTAAAAAAATCGCCCATGAAACTTAGAGCTTTATAATTTTCCCTACCTTACTTATGAACTAGATGTTTCTAAAATTAATTGGCCAAGTTGTATTCATTATGTGACTGTGCTCTTTTATGATGGTTAAAGCACAAAATTGTGTGTATTTACACACAAAATACACACACTCACTCACACAAATGTACACATAAACACACACACACACACACACACACACACACACATACACGAACACACACACACCAACACAGAGTGAAATTGGTTAAGGTCGTCCTCTGAAGTATGACTTAAAGGTTTTAGGTGACTTATTTCCTGTGGTTTCTTTCTGTATATTAATCCTTACATCGTTCTCTGTATCTCTAATTTCTATGCATTTACCCTCATATCCCTTTTTTGTACAAATAAAAATCTCTTCCTCTTATGACCCATAATGACCATTCAAATGCTTGAGTTATTAAAAGAACAGTTCAACGTTCCTACTAATCAGGAATATGTATATTCAAACCCTACTATGATTTTATCATTCACAAATAAGAATGGCCAAAATCAATGAAATAAATGACCGCACTTTGTAGAAAGTGTGAAGAGTAATAAGAATCATTATACACTAATAGTGGCAATATACAGTTGTATTTCCTTTTGGAAATCAGTGTGATTTGGCCTTTGAACCCTGGGAATATTACACCGCAGATTAAAAAGAAAAGACCCTATATTCTGTATAGAGGAACTTACTTCTCATTGATGGCTGCTATATTCAATTCAGTAAGAAAGAGGATACAGCCTAGCTGTCCAGAAATGGGGAAATGGTTAATGAAAATATGGTACAATACAAAATGGATTATTACTCCGCTGATAAAAAGCAATAGTACTCATAGTTAAGGAAGGAGAAAAAAAACTCATCCTGAGTTACCAGTACCTCAAAACACATATCAGACTATGCCTAAGGCCTTGATCATTCTATACACACTGAGGATGGCCCTTTTCCGGAAAAGGACCCTACATTTCTGTTGAACATAGAGAAGAAAAGCAGGTACCTAACTAAAGCTTTTACATACTGAATAGTGTTTGTGGTACTGAAAAGAATTCTGCCTGGCACCTGAGGGGGCATTTAAACCAACTCAACTGTATATTATTTAATCTACCCTGTCAGCTGCTTACATCATACATTGCTACAATAGTTCCACTTCCCTGGAAAAAAGCTACTACTACATGATGAACTAAGATCTACTCACTGAGACAGAAAACATTTCTGTCCTTGTTCCCATGGCAAAATACCTTAGAATATTGCGAATAGCTTGTACCATTGCCTACTTACAATGTGTATCAATAAATGTATTTCTAATAACATTGTTATACTCATAGTGACATGTATTACTGCACCTTCATCATAGAAGCTAACATACACTTTAAATGGGGCCAGATACAGAGACCCATATCTGGATAGTGTGCAGTGTGAAAGACCTTGGGCCGTTCTGTGCATAAATCAATATTGCCATCCAAGCTCCTCCTTCATGATTGAGCAAACCTTGTAGAAGCCATTGTAAAAAGATACTAAGGCCAGTGATGCTGGGAGGAATGCCAGCAAGGCAACATACATTTCAGACATAGTAGGGCTGATGCACATATGAACACATACACAAAGTAACAACATGCACAGGATCTGCATAGGTCAGTCCATACACTGAGAGCAGGAATGGCATGTGATTCCCCACTCTTCAACAAGTAGCTATTTCATATACATTTACAAATAATTTAGAAAATATTGTTTGGATGAAAAATTCTGTTTGTTTGTTTCTTCACCGGTAGATAGCTTGTCTTTCTCTAACACACAATGAAAGTATTCCCTATCTGTGTTTGATAAATGCTCTCCAGGATCCATTTCCATGAATGTGCAGTTTATTATTATTGTTCTGCATTTAAGGGTAGAGTTTTAATTAATTTTTATAGTTGTATAGTTATTATAATAACTGTTACCTGTGGGTATATATATATATATATATATATACATACATATATATATATATCATGACAAACATATAATTAAACTCAATATTTCAAAAAATTAAAATCATAGGACTCAGAAATATACAAAATTATATACAGCAATATAAGCATATCTATTAAAAGACAGCACCAAAAATCTAATCTTGGCAATATACTGTCCTTTTGATGGCAGCAATCATAGGCACAAGGGAAAGTTTCCTTGAAAATTTCATTCCCCTTCTCAGTTTTTTTCTGTCAGAATTATTTTAGTCTTCTTTTAAGGAGATAGGATAGTTAATATGAATAAAAGTATAAGAGTTTCTTGAACTTGATAGGTCAAATAATCAGAGTAGCAATATTTACTAATTTGTGTATGAATATCTTTTCTTTCTCCAAAATTCTCAAATATTGTTCGAGCACTTTCATCTTAAACTGTAAATTTGAGACAAATAAAAATACTTAATAAATACATAGCTTGAAGAATTAGTTTGGGACTATATAATCTACCAGTAGTTAACACTGAGGATATATTTGCAAGGTTCAGGATTAACTTGTCTCTTGAAAGCTTACATTGGTAAATAACACTTTAATGAGATGCCTTCAGACCATGTCAGAATACTGCATCTATATTTCAAATATCACTGTCTTCCTGCTCCAGCTAGTGAAGACTAGTGTCCTTGAATGCTCTAAGTATTTACTAAATGGCCCATTGAAATGGATAAATATATTGATTTGTTAATTATACATTTGTATCATACTTTTCTATGAAAAGGAGAAGTAAATGCAAAACACTGAGTTCAATGGATATGACAAAGATCAGGAAAAAATGTGGCATTACTGTCAGAGAAATCTTAAAGTAGTAGGCCATATTAAATCAGGATATAAAGCTGCCACCTCAGCACTTGATTGAAAATGAAGTGGGGAAATTTCTTTGTTGTAGAAATTATTGAAACCCCAGCCCAGGGTTTCTACCCAACCTTTGGTAACAGAGTTAGTTCCCTACCCCCAAAAAATACCCACAATTCACACACAGTATTTATTTTTACAATAAGCCGTAATTAGCACAGGGGTTGGGCAGATATCTATCCCTATCATATTAGAATCTACTTTCCTATTGATAACCCTGAATATGTTTTATCTGGGTGGTTCTTAGCTCTTACTAGGCTGCTCTCATGACCATGCTCTCTTGACTCTTTACCCATGGGTGCTCCTCCATTATCCTCTCCTGCAACTTCACTCCTGTTTTCAATGCTAGAGGTCAATTATTTCCTTAGGCAAAATTGGAAAGACAAGGAGAAGAATAGGGGAAGGCATGTATACTCAGGAATTCCTTTTTATCATAAATATATGATACTAAATATGTACATTCACATATTTGTGACTTTCCACAATGTAAGAATTTATTGAATGGCAACAAATTTAATGGTTGTTTTCAGTTTTTTTAAGGGATTTTTCTGAATAGACCCAAGTTCACTCAATAACAGGCAAATTACATAGACAAATACTTTGCCTTAGATTATATTTATTTTTTTAAGATTATGTATTATTGTTTTCTATATGTATGTCTGTGAAGCACTTATGCACAGAGCCTGAAGATATCAGAATAATTCTTCAGATTGTCTGGTACATTTTTTAAACAGTCACGTGTGTTCTTGGAATTGAATAGATATATTAAGTAAGATCACTCAGTGCACTTAAATACTGAGTCTTCACTGAGGACACAAGACAGGTTTTTACATTGTCAGTCTTAATTACTAATATTATCCTTCCTTCTCAGTGTGGTATGTTTTGATCAAGATAAACACTTTAAAACCTTTATGTCCTTCAGAGTATAGTGGAAATTAATTATCTGTGTCAAAAATGGAGGGTTGAGTACAGTATGCTATAGATATGATATTTAATCTTAGAGTGGAGAAGTAATTCCATCATCTGATGAAACAAATGTATAAACCGTGGCTACATGGAACATGCCAAACAAGTCTTAACTCTAGGTGAAAATTACTGACAATATAAAGAAAAACTTCTTATAAAGATAGAAATATCAGAATCAATTAGCGAAAAGTTTCACTCAATATAGTGAGGAAATCTAAATCTTTTTCCTTGTCCATAAGCTGTCTTATAACTTAAAGAGAATATAAATGTAAGAAATGTAAGACCCCCCGGAGCGGGGAGACCCTCACTCAAGTCTCGGGATGATGCGACCCCCCAAGAACTCACGTGAGACCATCCTTGCTGTAATAAACATGAGGTTTATTGATAGGAACCAGTGCACTGGCGTATCCCACGCAGGGGCAGTGGAGTTCGACCCCCAGTAACTAAAACAAGGGAAATTTAAAGGAAGAAACCTCAACCCCAGCGGGTAGGAAGGGCATCATAGGAAAAAGTCGAGAATACCAGTGGAAAAAATCACAAGGAGGAGCTTCCTGTTTCTCAAGTTTGTTTACTTTATGGTCCATCAGTTCGTGGAAGAAGCTTTAGGCTTCTCAAGATTGTTCTCTAAGGGCATTATCTTAAGTCCTTTTATCTAGTTCCTGGGAGAGCAGGCTCAAGAAATGTGGCCTTTTACCTACAGGTAGAGGGCAGGGTCTGGAATTTGAGGTATTTGGGTCTTTTTTAAACTTCTGACTTCTTAGCTGCATTTTTTATTCTTTCAGTAACAGTAAATAAATATAGATTCTGAACTATTAGCCTAAATTATGTACAGTGGGACATTTCCTTTCCCAGGCTCTATAATTCCATCCCTGTCTCTTATGTTTGTCTAATAATTGAAACATAGCATGATACTTTCACATCTCTTGAACACCAGTTTCATAAATTCCAGTGACAGGGATTGTTCAAGTAAAAGATTATTGACCTCTAATTTGAACTTTTTATGTGCTATTGGGAATCAGAGAATATTATTCATTGTTGGAAAAAGAAGATTTAAGTGGAAAGTGAAGCTATTATGTAAAAAAATAGTTCTTTAAATTATTGAAATAAGAGAGGTGCTTATGTGTAAATAGTTTAACAAACTTTTCCTGAGCTCTGGAGTTTTATCCATGCAAGAAGAGAAAAAAAGAAAA
This sequence comes from Rattus norvegicus, assembly GCF_021556685.1. Lineage (NCBI taxonomy): Eukaryota > Metazoa > Chordata > Mammalia > Rodentia > Muridae > Rattus > Rattus norvegicus. The sequence goes on from NC_141534.1 coordinate 122,845,938, forward strand.
AAAGCAAACAAACAAACAAACCAAGAAAAAAACAAAATTATATATCCTGATAATGACATACTTTCAATCCTTAGTCAAGTTTCATTCAGGATTATTTACTTTGTTAATGATATCTTTACTTTTTACATAAAATCATTTTAACAAAATAATTTTTCAGTGAACAAAGCACTCACCGGCCTCTACACAAATGTATGTTTCTTATCCCTCCCTGTTTTAAAGATCAAAAATCTCTTTTATACTTAGTAATTTTCCATCCACTGTTATTTTATTATAAACAAAGTTTTAGCTATTAACAAAATCCCAATAACCTATGATGTCCTCCCATTCAACATCTATAGGCAGATTCCACAAGAATATTGTGTAATTTTTTTTAAATATAAGACACATATACTCAAAATAAATTTCACTACAATCATGTGTGTGTGTGTGTGTGTGTGTGTGTGTGTGTATAATTGTATGAAAAATAGCATGATAACTAATAAAGAAGTATGTGGAAATTATGTAGTAACAAGTAACTAATGTAAAATTTTGTATCTCACTTTTTTGTTAGACACATGATGGTAGAAATAGTACAGAATGCTAGAACTAAATGAAAATTTGTTTCGGACATCCATATTGTATTTAAGGAATAATATCTAAATTGATGTTTTTTTAAAAACATATATTACCTTTCACACCAATAGAGAAAATGCAAATATATTCTTTGATTAAAAAAAGCCAAAGTGACATATTAGACAGCTTTTGCAATCAGAGAATTAATGCTAAACTTTTTGTTTCCTTATGTATGAAAGCACAACTTTTGAAGGACAGTCATGTAAAAGTATATTTAAAGAATGCAGCCCTAATATGAAGAAATGCGTTTTTAAAAATCTGTATCATTGTAAATTCATTAGTTAAAAAACAGTTCCTAAACTTGGAAGTGAAGCAACAAAACATCCCTAGGTCCACAGAGTCTGAGCCTGGTCACCATCTACAAAAGGAAAAGCAGGCTAGGGCTGAAATTTTTTTTGAGCTTGAGGAAAATTGTATGAGGACATGAACTTTGCGCCATGTTATTTCCTAATGTTTCCTCTGCAGTCAAGTCCAGTCTGTGATCCAGGATTGTGAGGTTCTTTTTGTTGCCAGTATTGCCAAGAGGAGTACAACACTGCAATGGGGATTTAGTGAAGGGGTTGGTAACTGCAAAGGAGAGTATGTACTCTGTTACTCATCTTTAACATTGATTTTCAACATTCCATGGAAACAAACACCTTTCCAATTTTACTGTGTTCTAAATCATGCCTAAAAATCATCTAGGAGTAAGATTCTACAATAATTTTAACAGATAAAGATGATATCTACCACAAAGAGAACTGTTAAGAATTAGTCATGGGTGGAGGAATAATGTGGTATATAAAATATAACACAAAAATTTCAATGAAGCCTTCTTATTTTGATATTTTAAGTTTAGGAATTTAATAATTTCTATGACTTTAACAGTTGCAATGTTGGCACCACTTCAAGGCTATTCTCTGCAAATTGCTGAAACAATGTGTTAATAAAAAGATTCAAAAGTGCAAGTGACACTCCTCTGTCACTGGTAGGAGTGTAAACTTTTATATCATGATGGAAATTATGTTGGCAGTTGTTCAGAAACTTGGGGATAACTCTACCTCAAAAATCAGCTACATACCCAGTGATATGCCTAGAAAATGCTCCAACATTCCACAGAGACACTTGCTCAACTCTGTTCACAGCAGCTTTATTCACACTAGCTAGAAACTAGAAACATCCTAGATGTCCGTCTGTTGGGTGGTGGGCTGTGAAACGTAGCCAGATTACTGTTCAATATCCGTCAGATCCCCAGGGACCATAAGAGACAGTTGGAACATTCCCAGTCTCGCAGAAGATCAGGACACTTTCATGTAGCTACAGCCCCCACACCCCCTTGCAGACAATTTTGAGACACATCAGTCACATAAGGCAATGCCCTAACCCCTTATCCACAGGTGCGGATGGGACCACAGTCATGTAGGCTCAAGACAGATCAGTCACATAGATGCAGGATCATGGCCCCAAATATGTAGATGCTGTATTCCCAAGCTCTCAGGTCAAAGCAATAGAAATTACCTGCTCTTAGACCCTGACCCACCCTGCAATATATTTAAGATTCCTATCCAGAAGGATTAAAGGTGTGCAGGAATTACTCCATAGTCTGAGAGCTTTCATAGGAGCTGTAACACTGTCATGCAGGGAAGAGATCGTTCCCTAAAATTGCACCAGAAGATTCAGTGTACCCCTTGCCACCTACTCACACTCAGACTGACTTAGCTGGCTTGAGCAACCGAAGCTGCAGCGGCAAAACTGGAGGGCGAGCAGCAGCAGCAGCATGGCAGCAGAAGCAACCTCCCACGACTTGTCTGAGTTTTCTCCACTTCCTCTGAACCTGTGTATCTAGCTGGACCAGAGATATCTGTGGAAAGGCTCAAGCATGAAGGCCAATATCGCTCAAATAAAGAATGGATAAAGAAAATGTGTAACATATACAAAATGGAATATTAGCCATCTACTAAAAACAAAGACATCATGAATTTTGTAATCAAATGAATGGAATTTGACAATATCAGGCTCAGTGAGGTAACCCAGTCCCAAATTGAGAGGAATGAGAAATACTCTCTTAGAAGTGGATATTAGCAATTAAATACATATTCCATGTTACAAACCATAGACCCAAAGAAACTAAACAAGAATGAAGGCCCAAACAGGAAGCTTGAATCTCACTTAGATAGGGGGTAAAATAAATAGAAAAGGCAAATTCAGGGAGGGAACCAAAAATCAGGGTAAATGGGAATGGGATTCAGGACCAGATGTTGGGAAGGTCAGGAGAAGACCATGAAAATGAATGGAAATCTGCAACTGACAGGTAGGAGGAGGTACACATGGAATGAGTGATTTCCCAAGATTCAACACGGGTGACATTAGATGTGAGTCACAACACCGATGAAACCAGGAAAAGACCCCAGTAGAGCAATAGAGAAAAAAACAAACCTACAAAATTTTCAACCCCAAATTTATCTGATATATAAGAAAAGAAGGTACTGGGAAGGAAACAATTATAGGGCCAACTTGTGACCAATCCCATGGGCAAGCACCAGTCACTAACACTATTAATTATACTCTGTAATACTTGCAGACAGGACAATGTCCTGTGAGAGACTCCACCAAGCAGCTGTCTCAGACAAGTACAGTAACCCACAGCCAAAGACTGGATGGAGCTGAGGGAGTCTTATGAAAGAATATGTGGAAGGATTTCAAGCACTGACAGGATAAGAACTAAAGTCAAAGATGAATAGTGTCAACTATTCTGCACCCTTGCTTGTCTTGGAGTCTAAACTAAAAACTATAACATAAACCATGTGGACCTAGGCCTCATTGCACATTGCAGCTTGGTTGTCATGAGGGTCCCAAAACACTGGATTCTGGGAGAGATCCAAAGCTCTCTTCTCTGTGTCAGACATGTTCTTCTACTTGGACTGCCTTTTGTACCTTCAGTGGGAGAGGAAGCACCTATCTTTGCTGAGACTTGAATTGCCTGGGTGGCAGGATGCCTAAGCAGCCCCCTCTTGCTGAAATATTTATTCAAGTTTGAACAAATATGTAAGTCAGGAAACTAATACTATGTGTCTCTGTTTCATGGGAGGTGAGTGTTTACAAACCATGTTCTATAAAATATTAAGGGAAACTAGTGACAGACTAAGTGTCTTACTTAGGGTTTTACTTCTGTGAATAGAAATCTTGACCAAGCCAATTCTTAAAAGGATGACATTGAAATGGGGCTGGCTTACAGGTTCATAGATTTAGTCGTTTATCTTCAATGTAGGAGCATGTTAGTGTCTGGGCAGACATGGGGAGGCAAGAGTTGAAAGTTACATCTCTATTATGAAGGCAGCCAGCAGAAGATTGTAAGCCAGATAGCTAAGACGAAGAGTATTAAAGCCCACACCAACAGTGACACACCTACTCCAACATTTCCTGACAGTGTCACTATGTAACCTAAGCATATACAATCACTCTGAATTAAGTGGTCATGGTAGTGCAAGCTGAGATTTGAGGAGTGAATAAGACAAAGGATAAATATCCCTAAAGATATTTTGAAAAAGGTGTACGGAAGCAAACATCTGTAAGAGAGGCTTCACTGCATAAATGTACATATAAATATTTAAATAGGGTTAACTTGTAGTGAGACAATGATTTCTCCACTTGACACTATAACCTAACAAATACATACTTCAGTCCCAGTATTGAGTTGTCTAATTTGACTTTACTTTCCAGAGATTTCCCATTCAGTTCAGGCAATTACAAACCTTTTTGGTTTCCAGACAGAATTTGAAAGTAAGACTCTATTGCTGAAGTCAAAACATGGTTCAGTCAAAAAACAGATAAAATTTTACCTAGTATCGATTGATCTATAAGCTTGATTCTACTGTGAATCTTAGTGGATAGCTTTCTTAGTACTAGAATGTATGAAGCAGGCTACTGCAAGAGAAATGTAATCAGCACTTTGTTGAAGCTTAGAAACACTTCATTCCAATGGAATCCCTCTGATACAATGATATACTGCCTATCAGGAGATTAACCAACATTTTAAATCCGAATTGTGTCCCAAAATGAAATCTATAATCAGCACTGTCTTAAGGAGTAGGATCCTGCACCTAAACATGGCCTTCATACTACTGGCACATCTACCACTATTACTATACTAAGTCATCTTCATTTAAATCAACCCATAATAACTTATAATCATTCCTATATATTAGTGTACCCATGAAAAATATTCAGAGAATAGAAAATCATGCATAAACATGTATAAAGGAGTAGGCATAGTTTATTATTTAAATGGGAAGGCAGTGATTCTTGTTCATATTATATAAGTTAATGTATGTAATTTACGTATTTAGTATATGTAGTTGTTTCTGTGTCAAACTTTGTGGTATAATAATGATATCATCTATTAAGTTGATAGATTCCATAAACCTACGTGGATGGGCCTTTCCATGAATTTATGATCATTTAATAATTAAAACAATGAATACAGAAGAAAATACCTTCATGATATACATAAATATCATTTGTGAGCTTATGGGGGAAGTATAAAAGCAAAGGCAATGTGAATAATGCATCATGATTGTAAATTGCTAGCGCCAATATACCATGTAAATTCTATAATGTTTCCCTTGACCCTTTGTGAGCATTCCTAATAGAGTTCATAGGCACATCCAGATCATGTCCAAGACAGAGGTTAATGCTAACAGCAAACCACACTACTGAGAATAGGACCCACTTGGGGCTGAAGGGGCTTGCAACCCTATAAGAACAACAATGCCAACAAATCAGAGCTTCCAATGACTAAACCACTATGGAAAGACTATACGTGGACTGACTCTGGGCTCCAACTGCGTATGTAGGAGAGAATAAACTTGTTGGGGCACCAGGGGAAGAGGAAGCCTTTGATTCTGTGAAGGATGGAATCCAAGTGCAGGGGATATGGGGTGCCAGTAAGGGGGATGGATGGACAGAATACCCGTATGTGGGAGGGGAAGGGATTGGGGTTTATGGAGGAGAAACCGGGAAAGGGAATAACATTTGAAATGTAAGTAAAGAAATACCTCTAATTAAAAATTAAAAAAGAAAGCAAGTAGTATTGGAATTAATCAATTTGTTGTACTGCAATATTTTTTATGTGGCAGTAAATATTCTCTTAATCCCCTGAGAGTGCTGTGCAATAGTAAATATATGTAGAAACAAATTTTTTAACAACTCTAAAATAAGAAAATTTTGATCTTAGGTGCTATGTATGTTTCAGTTTAATCTATGAGTTACATCCTAACTACAGAGTAATCTTAGGAACTAAATTCGCCAAATTTGAATTTTATGAAAGGTGCTTTATCATCCGCTTGTGATATGTGGGTGATTGTGGAGGCAGGTTTATACTATGGAGAATCATTTTTCTAAGGAAAATTAAACTGAGACAAAACTAAGGATGAAAAAGAAGAGGACAACTTCAAAAAATCAGTCCTGTAGCTAAATAAAAAATTAGTTTCCATAAATGTTTATATGCTTGTGAGATTCAGAAAAACTTTTGCAATGCTCATTTCCTGTGTTTTCTAAATATTTTAGAAGTATTATTTTGAATAAGTAGGGAGAGAGTGGGCAGCCTTGTGTAGTCCCTGATTTTAGTAGGGGGAGAATGGGGAGGGGAACACCCAGATAGAAGGGGAGAGGGAGGGGTTACGGGGATGTTGGCCTAGAATCCTGGAAAGGGAATTACAATTGAAATGTAAATAAGAAATACCAGTAAATAGGTATATAGATGTATAGATGGCGTATGTATGAAGTTGTAAGAGAGGAAATAAATACTTTAGAATCAGCATTATTTTTATTCTAAAAGAAAACATGAGTTACCAATGTTGAACCCCCAGTGAACTAGACTGTTGGGGGGAGGGCGGCAATGGGGGGAGGGTGGGGAGGGAACACCCATATGGAAGGGGATGGGGGAGGGGGATGTTTGCCCGGAAACCGGGAAAGGGAATAACACTCGAAAAGTATATAAGAAATACTCAAGTTAATAAAAATAAATAAATAAATAAAGTTACTGGTATGCCAAAAAAAAAAAAAAGAAAGAAAACTGCACAGCAAAAATCTTTAACATGGAAAGGCAAACAATGCAGATAAATTTAAAATGTGAGATAGAGGTTGAAGCCTTTCTAATGTAATCATCATATAAGGAGGCTTCAGTTGTTGCTTTAACGTGGACCTGATTTGTCCAGTATGCAGGTGAGGAATAAACCTTGGGAGAAATAAACTATCCTCTTGAGGAACTCTGATGCAGACATTCATTCAGAGGCAAAGAAAATCCACTTTCCGGGCTGAATGTTTTTATATCATACAGTGAATCTACACACAGTACAGAGCCAATTTTCTGGCCGTACTGAAAACAAGTCTATTTCTTAGCAGTTATCTGAGAGTAGTAACAGACATAACTGTGAGAATCTACATCTCCGGCTGGCTGTCAAGAGCACTGCCACAAGCTTGGATTCTGAGGAAAATAACATGGTTATTCTCACATGGAAATAATGTTTTTTAAAGTGATTTGTCACCATTATTTAATTAATGATTTTGTTTACATTTCAAATGATATCACCTTTACCTTTTATCCATTCACAATGCCCCAACTAATTAACCCCTCTCTCCATCCCATTTGACTCTGTGAGAGTAGTTCTCCACCCATTTATCCACTCCTGCCTCACCGCCCTAACATCATCCTATGTTGGGGCATCAAGCCTTCAGAGTACCAAGGCCCTTCCCTCCTGCTGATGTCAGATGAGGCCACCCTCTGCCACATATGTATCTAGACCCCTGCAAAACTCCAGTTATCCTGCTTGGTTGGTGGTTTAGTCTCTGGTAGCTCTGGGTGTTCTGTTTAGTTGATATTGTTCTTGCTATGCTGCTTCAGTCCCCTTTAGCTCCTTTGGTCCTTCTAGGAGCTTTTCCATTGGGGTGTTTAAGGCTCAGTCTGATGATTGGCTGTATCTACATCTATTTTGGTTATGTGCTGGTAGAACACCTCAGGGAAAAACCATACCATGTTCCTGTCTACAAGTGCTTCTGGGCATCAGCAGTAGTATTGGGGTTTGATATCTGTGGACAGAATGGATCCCTACATAGCACAGTCTATGGATGACCTTTCCTTCACTTTCTTTTCGATTTTTTGTCCCTGTCTTTCATTTTGGCAGGAACATTTCTGGATTAAAAATTTTGAGATAGGTTTGTAGTCCCATCCCTCAACTAGGGATTCTGCCTATTTACTGCAGGTGGTATCTACAGGTTCTATCTCCCCTTTGTTGGGTATTTCTGCTTTTGTCATCCCTCTTGGGTCCCAGGAGCCTCTTGCTTCCCTGGGTTCTGGGAATTTTAGTGACTACCACCAGTTCCTCATTCCTCACTTCTAGTTACTTTTATTCAGTGTCCTGACCATCTGTACTTTACTTCTATCAGTTCCAAAACCTAATCCTGTTGTATCTTTTTCCTTCTCCCTCCTCCCTTCCTTTCAGTTCCCTCCCTTCCTCTATCTCCTGTGATTATTTTGTTCCCTTTTCAATGTAGTATTGAAACATCCACATTTTTGTCTTCCTTCCTCTTAACCCAGGTATTGCTCAACTTTGTGACCATAAACAAGTGATTAAATAATGAAAATATGGTACGTTTACACAATGAAATGTAACTCGCTTGTAGAATAATGGAATCATGCAACCCCTGCTTAAGTGGTTCGAACTAAAAAAAGTCATCCTGAGTGAGAAAAGTCATGGTGAGTGAGGTACTCAGAACGCCGAAGAGAAATATAGTATGTGGCAATTTAAAACTGCTTGTTAGGCTTTAAATCTTACAAATGCACATAAGAATCCTTAAATCCTCAGAGGTAAGATATAGAGTGAGAAACTAGAAAGGACTGAAGTTTTTCCTAAGTAAGTAAAAATATAATTAAATCTGGATGCTTTTGGGCTTATGTTGTTGTGGAATGGGATTATTAAATTGAGAAATGGAAGAAGGTAGACTAAGGGAGAGCAGAATCTATGGACTTTCTGAAAAATGTTATAGAAAAATACCTCAGTAGAAGCTCCTTAATATATTATATGCAAATGAATATTCTTAAAATGCATCACCAAATAATTGGGAGAGTACAACCATATTGCCTTCTCCCACAACCAATCCACCCCCGTCCCCAGTGTCACGTATGAGTTATATCTAACTGAGTTTTAATGACTGAGACTTCACAGAAACTCTCAAACAACTTACATTACTGCCCACACTATTGTCCACTTTACATAAACTGATGGCAAAGTCATATTGATGAGATAACACTTACCTACCTCCTGAACATGAAGATGTTAAGCTCATGACCGGATGGAGTATTCACTCTTCTTGAAAGTGTTCATGAATTGGCAAGTTTATTCATACTTCCTGAGGAGAATAGTAAAGAAGAACTTAGCTGAAATCCTTCAATTTACAATGGTGGGCTCCGTACAGTGTACGTGTTTCAATATTGGTACAAATGCAATAAGCGTTAGTAACAATTATTGGTTGGATTCAATGCTCAGTCCATGAGGTTCATTCATGACATTGCTCATGTGCCCAAGAAAAGAGAAGTAAGTAAATTGTGGACCAAGGGACATACCCAACACCAGTTTTTTCTGGAAAAGCAATGTAGCGATTTAATGAATCCTAATGATGTTCTGTTATTCCCTTTAATAAGTATATTGCTCAACCATGGTCACAGAAGCTACTATTTGTTATAGATGTTATAGATGGGAACAAACAGAGAGACACATATCTGAACAATGTGTAAAGAGTAAGAGAGATTCGATACCTCAGTCATAAATGAAAATAATCTTCATCAATATTCTCCTTTCACCTCTCATGAATATTTGTGTTGGGAGAAATCTCAGAGCCAGTGCGAATGGAAAGAAAGTGAACAAGGAAACACTGTCTTCCAAATTTAAGAGACCTGACAGATGAAACCATATAGATCATGAAAACATGCATATGGTTTGCATACAATAAATTGAAATGCCTCCCTACTGAGACAAAGAATTAAACATGACCTCCCATCTCCATCCAAGAAGGTATGTCCAATATACAAGTGCTCCTGAAGGAGAAATTAGTTTAATGTGGTGGAGACTCTCTGATTATAGACACCACATTCATGGAAGATTTTCTTCAAAGCAGTACACAGTCAAATCATATGAACTTAATGGTATTTTGACAATAATTATTGATTCATAATGCTTTGTCTCTAGACATCAAAACAGATATCATTGAACAGAAAAGAATGTAGGAAAGAGCCTCAGTTAGTCTCACCTGATTTCATGGTAAGATCATGTGTTAATGACACTATATACTTTGTTTCCTGGACATAGAGAACTCAACCTTGAACCATCCAAGAAAGCTATCCCTGGTGGTTATCATTCATAATGATAAAAAACAATAAAAAAAAACAGAAAAAAAGACAATGATTTTCTCATCCATTAATTAGCCTTATATGTTATAATAATGATTTGCCTGGTACAATTCACGAACATTGAAATTGTGAAAAGAACATTTTGTGCTTAGCTAACCACATTATTAGTTAGAATGGATGTCACTTCCACAGGAGAGAATTCAGGAGTGGTAGTACAAAGTTTGTCAAAAAACTTGGCTAGGGAATTTAAAGACCTTAGCAGAGAACACACTAACATTGTTTTTTCCAATGTCCATTTTGTCAAGTCCCCTTTTAAATATTTCTGTTATGTCTGTAGGTATGTGTTGATGATTATTTCAGTAGATAATTATCTTAATACTAATGGTATTCTTTGCACAAAAATAAATAACTCTGTGATGGTTTGGGAACATTTCGCCCAGGGAGTGGCACTGTTAGAAGGGGTGGCCTTGTTAGAGGAAGTGTGTCACTGTTTAGGTGGTCTTGGAAACCATCCCCCTAGCAACTTGTGGATGCTCAGTTTGTTCCTGGTTTCCTTTAGTTGAAGATGTAGAACTCAGCACCCCCTATACCATGCCAGCCTGGATGCTGCTATCTGCTATGCTCCTGCATGAACCTCAGAACCAGTAAGCCAACCCCAATTAAATGTTGTTCTTTATAAAACTTACAATGCTCATGGTGTCTGTTCACAGCAATAAGCCCCTTATACAGACTACAAAAAGCACTGTGAATAAGCAACTGAAAGTACTCAGACACAGTTGGGAATTCTAAAGTTCCCCATACTAGGTTAAAGCTCATGGACTGGAAGAAATGCTGTGGAATATCTCTATAAGTGGCCTTGTTACTGTAAACATGGCCTCCTGATTTTATGGTTACATGTGTGTCCTTCACAAGATTATGCACACATGCAGATAAGGAAGAAGGAGGGTGTCTCCATATTCCAACCCCACCTGCACACATTCTTATTGATATAGATGGGTTCTCGTTTAGCAAGTGTTCTGTTTCCTTAGAAATGTGGTCACTATTAAAAATAAACAGAACATATTTCAGAATAATAAAACAAGATACAACAATCTCAGAGCCAGCATGATCCTGAAAGGAGAGAAACTCAAAATATTTTCATTAAAATCAGAAACCCAACAAGGAAGTTTTTTCTTCTTGTCTTATTCAGTACAGTATTAGGAGATTACTTGAATAGGGTATGCTTTTATGTATAAAAGTTACTAAATATGACAGCAGAAACTTGATAATTTTTTTCAAGATTGTAGCAGTATGAACCAGTTAGTACAAAATCATGTCCTGAAATAAATATTTTGAGGAACAAATCATAGGAACAATATCTTTTATAAAATATATATTATATAACATTACATATAACATTGTTATAGGTAATACATGATATATAAAATATTACATATGCATATGTATAAACACCAATCATATCCTTCACAGAAATTAAAAAACAGTGTTGTAATATTATGTGGAATCAAAAAAGACTCCCTTTAGAATAAACCTGAATAATAAAAAAATGATCCATAGGTATCAGCATGACAGATTTCAATTTACACTATAACACAGGGGAAGTAGCAAAACGGTAACGATTGGTGCCCCTCTGTTATTTCTGTCTTCATTAACACCTCTTTAGGAGCAACAAACTTAGCAAACCCTCACACTGCTGTTGGCTTGGATCAACATAGGCTTGTTATTTAGAAACACTTTAAAAACCTTAAACCCAAAAAACATTTTTCAAATAAAAAAACAAAATACCACGAGTTAAAGGAAAGTATGTTTCTCTGAGGACCACTATGTCTTAAAGACTCTTATTAGTCTGCACTGGTACCTCAGTACACTCAGCTTACTGTTTTAATGGCATTCTTGAGTGCGTTAACAACTGGGAATCTGATTCTTGTTTCTGCTCCTTTTCCTTCTGTTTTATTGCTTTGTCCACCCCAATATTATGTTCTTTGTTTATCTTATTATATTTTTTTTGGAGACAGAAAGGGAAGAGATCTGGAAGCAAAGAAAGGTGAGGTGAAACTGGGAAGAGTTAAAAAAAAGGAGAACTGTGGTCACGATTTAAACAGAAAAATTAAGAATGGAAATGAAAAACTAGGACAATAAATTTTCCTTAAAAATACACCATTTTATAATGAAAACCAAAAGCAATTGCAAAAAGACAAGAAAACATACAAACAAACAGAAACAAAAGAAAAGACATGCTTTTGTGGGTTTAACTGATGGAGCATGGAAAAAATCCCCCCCCAATCTCCCCAAAAAAACACATCTGCATTTTTTTGCTTATTTATAAAATTCATCCAAATCAAGGAATAAAATCAAAGTATAGATTATATATCTAAAGATATTTCTTTCCAATCCAACACTTTATTCTTGAATCTGGGCAAAATTTAAAAATAAAAACATATTAACAAATGCCACATACTAAACACAGACTTATTGTCATAACATTCAAATTAGATCACCTATGAGATCACAGAAGAAAACGGTTTAGTACTTTGTAGTACTCTATACACTGTATGTAAGTATGTGTGTGAGTGATTGGCTGTGGGTGTGTATGTATATATGTGGAAGATACATCACATTTCCACATGTTTGCAGTTCACACACCTGTACTCTGCTAACTACTATTTCTTAACACAATTTTGCAAACCCCTTTCATGTATTATAACTACCATAACATAAAAACTCATTCTTATCTGATGCTCTAACCATTCAGAAACTAAGAGATGCAAGTCATCCAGGATCTGCTGTGTGCTTTCCCTCTGAAGATAATCTGTATGTTAACTCTCAAGTGTTTTAATTCCTTCATATCTTTCAGTCTGTGAGAGATACCAAGATACCATTTTAACTTCACTATGGATATTATTCTATGCAACATACATATACCAAATTAAATGTTCTTTTTCTTTCCTGACTGCCATTACTCCCACACACCAATAATCCACATTATTGTCAGCTATTTGAAATGCTAGTATTCACCCTGTAAGAGAAGTGAGCTAAATTGAAAAGGCAGTTTGCCTGCTCAAGGGGAGGGGCACTGCAGCAAACACAACACAAGACAGGAAATAGGAAGGCAGGTCCTGATCTGATAGCTTTCTGATCTGACTGTTCAAAGTCAAAGAAATGAGTTCTATAGAAAAATCTTCTATCAAAACAAATTTGCCATATTTAGTGTGAAAAAAGTCATGTCTATGAAACAAATTATGGGGATATGAGGGAGCTGACCTTGTTTGCTGCATTGCCTTGCGGACCATTCTTAGGGTGGATGAGACAGGAGACACTGGCTGCCTCTTCTCTGAGCAGGTCCTGCTGCACTGACTTGTCTAATCACACTCCCAACCCCCAGTCTGTGCTAGTGAGCTAGCATAACCCTGCATCACGCATGCGTGCACGGTCGCCAGGCTGCAGAGATCAAAATCTTTTCTAAAGCTAATGTCAAGGCAGGCAGCCATGAGCTTTAAGCTGTCCTATTGCTAATATGACACAGGAGGCTTCATAAACCCCTGCATAAATTGGTCAGGGATAAATTCAAGGTGATTTCTGGCAATGGTGACTACATGATACTGAATTATATTCACATTTAGATCTGTATACAAAGGAAAGAAAGAGTGACTAGGAAAATGTAATAAAATTACGGAATGTACAAAAACACTAGATGCTTATAATATCAGGAGAAATCACTAGGGAATAAAATATGCTACTTTAACAACATTCTGTATTAGTCAGGTTTTACTTGATCAGGTGGATTTTTAAAATATCCTATGTGTTCATGTAAATGAATCACTTAAAATTAACATAATATCTGTTATATCATAAAAAGCATTGGTTTGTCATTCAGTGATTTTTTTTCTGTTTTAAAAATTATTGCTGTGAGATACTTAATTGTTTGTTTTTTAGATAGGGTCTTACTTCTTAGATTTAGCTCGACTGAAAATAAATTTGAAGACCAGGCTGGTATTTAACTGAGAAACTTAGGATCTTATAACTTGAAAGTGCTACAAGTAATCTCATATGCCACTACAATTATTTAGATTTTATTAATGTTATTTATTTGTGTGGTGTTTGTGTATATATATATATATCATACATATATACATATGTATATGAATATATGTATGTATTTCTCTATAACTGAGACGTTGTCTGTTATAAAAGCCTGACCCCGTATGTCTGTCTGTCTGTCTGTCTCTTCTCTCTCTCTCTCTGTCTCTTTGTCTGTCTCTCTCTGTCTCTGTCTCTCTGTCTCTCTCTCTATCTCTTTCTCTCTTTGTGTTTGTGTGTGTGTGTGTGTGTGTATGTAGAGGTATGTAGTTATGTATCTCGAGATCTTCAGATATATATATATATATATATATATATATATATATATATATATACTTGAGGCTCCTAACATGAGTTCTGTGATATAATTTTTCAGAATAGTATTAGATTTTACAAACGGAAGCATCAGTCAGGCTCTTCTGTGAAACTTTATGCCTTGGTGATTTTGATCCAAAATGAATATGCAAAGGGAGTACAAACGAAAATGTAGACAGACTCCTAATTTTACAAATTCAAGTATTTTCCAATAAATATAAATATGATATTGACTTAGTAATATTCTTTTCTTCAAGACAATGTCTACAAGGGAAAGGGAAATGCATAAGGAACTACTAAATGTGATTTGAATTTGGACAGTCTGCATTGTGGTCTATAGAGTCGTGGAAGGAAAACATTTGTAAAAATGAAAAGCTGACTTTGATTGAATATGGAAATACTCAGCTTCTTATCCCATAGTAGTAGTTCTATAAGGTATGTCTGAGTGGCTAAATTTGCTTCAATACAGGACTGAGCAGATAATTATGTCAATATATCACTTCATGACTTACCAAAAGCAAGGGGTGACCACCCTTAAACAGGCTGTGCTATTGCAGTTCAATCCCTCTGAACCTTCTGCCAGTGCTGAAGGAGTTTAAAGCTTGCTGAAAAGAAAGTTCTGCAAGATCCTCGAGTTTTAAAGTTACCTTGCAAATACTGATTCATATTAGGAAAAAAGCCTATGAAATTACAATCCTGTAGTGGATTTTTATTTTGCTTGTCAGAGGATACCCGGTATCAAGTACACAATAACTTATATTGATTTATTATCCATAAATACAATATTTGTATCAATAGATTTTTTTCTGGCTAGTAATAATCTGCATAGAATGAATTCGATTTAAACCTACAGTGTTCCATATTTATCTGCCACCGAGAAAGTTAAATACAATGGGTTTTAGTATAAAGGATTTCCTGCCTTCCAGATTTCATACAATACACACCAATGTCAATCTCTCCTGTGAGTCACATACAGAGCATGTCAAATGCAGGGGTGAATGCAAGCAGCAAACCACTGAACATTAAACAGGACCTCCTTTGGAGGAATGTGAGGAAGGATTGAAAGAGCTGAAGGGGCTTGCAATCCCATAAGATTACCAATGCCAATCATCCAGAGCTTCCAGGGAAAAAACCACTACCCAAAGACTATACATGGAGTGACCCAGCACTCTACCTGCATATGTAGTCGAGAATAGCACCAGTGGAAAGGGGAGCCCTTGGTCTTGCCAAGTTTGAACTCTTGGTACAGAGCAATGTCTGAAGGGGGAGGTTATGGGGATAGATGTGGGGAGAACACCAATAATGGGGAGGGGAAGGGTATAGGGAACTTATGTACAGGAAACTGAGAAAGGGAATAACATTTGAAATGTAAATAAAGAAATATATCTAGCGAAAAAGAGAATAATACTGGGTTTTCTAAACAAGAAAATGCATCCAATAATTTTCCGTCTATACATATACTGCATGTCAAAGTGTGATTAGGTAACTAAAATATGTAAAGAAATTCCTTTGTTTTAAAATAGTGTTTTTATCATATAAGGACCTAGTAATTGAGGATATACATGTAAAAAGATCAATCTATGGACACTGGGTTGCAGAGTTCTTGGAACGTAGAGTTCTTCACTAGCCAATGTGTTAGTGAAACGTCCCGCGCTAAGGGTCCTCAACCTGAACCCAAGGACAGGTTCACCTATGTCAATTAAATTAATTAAATTAACCCTGCTGAAGGATGAGTGAGGCTTGCCTCTCACATGATTCTACATATCACCAAGTTGGCAGATAGAATTGCCATTTCAATAGTATCTAAGTATAAAATCCTGTATGAGATCTAAACTATGCTATGAAATTCTACAGATAATAACCATGCTTTCATAATATGTGGTTGGATCCTAATTCTGGCTTTGAGACTGTTGCTTGAGAAGTTTTCGAAATGTCTGTTTACTGTTTATAGTGTCTGTGAAATGAAGAAGATTTGTACAGGTCCACTTCAATGGATACTTAACATGCAGTTTTCCTAACATGCAGTTAGAAGAGTAGTAAAAGTGTTGGATTAGTAGAACTTAAAATTAATATAAGGTATATAAGATACACTATCTGTGAATATAATGAATTCTGTACTTTCTGTTGTTGTCATTTGAATTGTCAGATGTATATTTTGTATCTGCTTAGTTTTCAAAACCCCTCCTTCCACAGCATAGATTTCTAATTTCGAAGTGTTATTCATTTTACTCATGTTTCTCTAATTAGTGGATTCCTCATTTTTCCTCCTCCTCCTCTTCCTCCTTTTTCTCCTCCTCCTTTTCTCTTTTACTTAATTTTGACTGATGTTCAAACCCTTTTAATTTTTGGAACTTGTGAGACAATTTTGCATTCTGTAGAGTAGGTTGGCCTAAAATTTCATTTGAAATTTGAATTTGACTGTGGTCATTAATTACTTTTAGATTTTTTTTGGGGGGGAAAAGACCACTAATGTTGGCACATGCCCTTATATCTAACAACATAGAGGTGTAGCCAGAGAGTGTACACTGAGTTTACTTACAGCCAGTATTACATTTTAGAATTTTTTTGTAACAACCCCAAAAATATATTAATAAAATTAAAATTGTGGTTGTAAAAGATTATTTCTTCTCTTTGGTACCTTGAGTGGTAAGCCGCAGGTTGCTGAATAGACAGCTTATATCAAAAACCACGGAGCAGAAGCAGAGAGAGCTAATTAAAGTATCTTGAGTTTTTTAAAAGATAGAAAACCATTCCTAGGGATATCTTTGTCCAGTAATAATTGGGAGTCAAATATGTGAAAATTAGAAACCAACAGTGGACATATCATTCAAACTACTGCATTCTACTCCCTGTTACCACAGTCTCACAAACAATTCATAATAAAAATGTATAGTATACAAATTTAAAAGACTCCATTAATTTTCACAGCATGAACATTGTTTAAAAGCTTAAAGTGTCTTCTGAGACTCAAGTCAATACTTTCAATGCTCCCTCAGTAAAGTCAAAAGCAAGTCACATATTTCTAGCATACATTAAATAAAATACACATTACTTTTCCTCTGAAATGAACTCAGGCTGTCCTGAGAAATGCTTAGGATGACCGCAAGCATCATATTTTTCTGCTCCACATCCAGGGTGCTGTTGTTCCTCGTGTGTAAAATATAACCGCATTTGTAATAAATTCAAATTCAAATCTGTTTATGTTAGGCAAGTATACTACCAAACATTGATACCAAGCATATATGTCTGTGAATTTTCAAGCTGCACAGCATTTCCATTTCCAAGTCTTTCACAATCCAAGTTCATCATAAGACTGCAAGTATCATTTGGAAAAAGGTTCCTTTAAAAGGATACTTTCTTACCTCAAGAGAGAAGAAAACGATGATATAAACAGAGAAAAATCAAACCATAATGGTGTTAATGAATTAACATCTTAATAATGGTGATCCATTTAATATTTTCTGGTATTATTGAAGGTCTGGGTAACTTCTCTAGCTCTGCCCTTTGCTGCATATGTGCAGCTGTTCTTCTAGGTTATGGCTCTCTCCACACCATGAATGCTACTGAAATTACTGGTCATCCTATGCTACTTGCATCCACCAAAATGTGGGATGCCTTTCACCAACTGGGCTGCACTTTTACCTGTAGACTCATCTAGCATGTTTCAGGAGACTCATCCCTCCTAGAGAGTGACAAGCCTTAGCTGCTCACTCTCATGTCTTGAAGCCTTCATAACAGTGCCCCTAGGTTGAATCTAGTTCCAAGTGAGTAACAGAGTTATAGTTCATCATTTTTGCAATACAATTTCTGCATGCTGAACCTGAGGCATGACTTTCCAGAATATTCACGTCTATGATGCTAGTCTCTTTTTTATCACAACTGATTGATTGTTTAGACTCAGGTGGCCAGGACTTATTATTCATCCAAAGTATGGTTTCTTCACTTTGTTTGCTCTGGTATTGAAATTTCTTCTTTGAAATTTCCTACAGTACATTCAAGAAACAGGGAAATTGTGGAGGATTCTGGCTAAAAGACTGAGTGTTAAATACAGTGTGCTCCTATTAATTTCTTTTTTTTTTATTTAGTGTGATGAAACAGAAATAAGGAGAGAAAGAGAGGGGAGGAGGAGAGATATTAAACAAAAAAACCTCAAGGATAAGTAGATTTTGAAAATGTTAGCCAATAGAGGATATAAATCATTTGAGAAGACATTTCTCACAAGGCATCCAAAACACGATGAAGAGAAAGTAAATTCAAGAACGAGACACGTATGAAATCTGATGGCAGCAGAAATTCTGCTTTTATTTACTAATGTTTGTTAGAATGCTGGATAAAAATACTATTCAATAAAATCTCAGAATTTTCACATTGCTTGTCACCAGGTATACAGTATGGTCATGAAAAAATAAAACAAAAGAAAACAAAGCAAATACTTCATGCTGTTGTTCTGGACAGAGAAAGATGGTCAAACGAAATGAATTATGAAATGCCTTGGAATCACAGTACATCAAATTCAGTGCATTACTAATGGGACATCTATTGAATCCTCTCCTCAGCCAACCAGTGGTATTCTTCTGCAGAAGAAATTCAACCTGCATCATGAATTCCAGAATATACAGTAAATGAGTATATATTAATAAAACATCAGTCTCTTATTTATAATCCTTTTGAATAGTATTATTTCTTTAAAACACAGTATGATACCTGTTCCCCATGTTCCTCTTTACAAGAATTCTGAAACACCAGACATTTTATTCACCATTAGAAAACTCCTCATGAGTGAAACCTATATACCTTGTATGTATGAAGTTAAAAGGATTCTTTCCCTAGAATATAAGCAAGGATTGTTTGTCAGGAAATATTGCCAAAAACAATCCCCATCAAAATTCCTACTCAATTCTTCATAGAATTAGCAAGAAGAGTTTGCAAGTTCAATTGGAATAACACATAACCCAGGATAGTGAAAATTATCCTTAACAATAAAAAAAAAAAAGAACTTCTTTTGGAAATCACCATCCCTCACCTCAGGCAGTATTACAGAGTAATACTGATAGTAACTGTATGATACTGGTATAGAGACAGGCAGGTAGTTCGATGGAATAGTATTGAAGACTCAGAAATGAACCCACTCACCTGTGTTCACATGATCTTTGACAAAGGAGCTAAAACCATCCAGTGTACAAAAGATAGCATTTTCATCAAACTTGTGCTGGTTCAAAGGAAGTCCCCATGTAGAAGAATGCAAATTGTTGCAGTCATATCACACTGTACAAAGCTTAAGTCCAAGTAGATTAAGTACCTCCACATCAAACCGGATACACTCAATGTAATTGAAGAGAAAGTAGATAAGATCCTCGGACATACAGGCACCAGGGAAATTTTCCTGAACCAAATACCAATGGCTTTTGTCTAAGATCAAGAATGGAAAAATGGGACCTCGTAAAACTGCAAAGCTTCTGTAAAACAAAGGACACTGTCATTAGGACGAGATGGCAACCAACACATTGGGAATAGTTCTTTACCAATCCTACATCTGATAGAGGGTTAATATTCAAATTATGAAAAGAACTCAAGAAGCTAGACTCCAGAGCACGAAATAATCCTATTAAAATGGGGTACAGAGATAAACAAAGAATTCTCAATTGAGGAGTATAGAATTGATGAGAAGTACATAAAGAAATGCTCAAAGTCCTTAGTAATCAGGGAACAGCAAATCAAAACAACCCTGAGATTCCACCTCACACCAGTCAAAATAGCTAAGATCAAAATCTCAGATGACAACAGATGCTGGCAGGGATGTGGAGAATCGGGAATACTCCTCTATTGTTTGTGGATTGCTACTGGTATAAGTACACTTGAAATCAGTCTGCAGCTTACTCAGAAAATTGGACATTGCACTACCTGAGGACCCAGCTATACCTTTCTTGGGGATATATTCAAAAGATACCCCAACATGGAACAAAGACACATGCTCCACTATGTTCATAGAAGAGTTATTTTTAATAGTTAGAAGCTGGAAATAAGACAGATGCACTTCAACAGAAGAATGGATACAGAAAATGTGGTACATCTACAAAATGGAGTTCTACTCCAATACGAAAACCAATGACGTCATAATGTTCATAGGCAAATGGATAGAACTAGAAAATATCGTCCTGCGTGAGGTAACCCAATCACAAAACTTAGTACATGTTATGCATTCACTGATCAGTGGATATTAGCCTAAAAGCTTGAAGTACCCAAGATACAATCCACAAACCAAATGAATCTAAAGAAGGAAGACCGAAGTGTGGTTGTTTCAGTTCTTCTTAAAATTGGGAACATATATATATATATATATATATATATATATATATATATATATATATATATATATATATATATATATATATGGAGATAGGGAGATAAAGTTTGGCTATTCAGAACCTGCCACACATGGGGATCCATTCCACATACATAAAGCTATCAAATGCAGACAATATTGTGAATGCCAAGAATTGCATGCTGAAAGGAGCCTGACATAACTGTTTCCTGTGATGCTCTGCCAGAGCTTGCCAAATTCAGAGGAAAATGCTCACAGCCAACCATTGAACTGAGATTGGGGTCTGCATTGTAGGGATTGGAGAAAGGATTGAAGGAGCTGAAGGGGTTTTCAATCCTATATCAACCCAGCAGAACTCCAGGGCCTAAACCATCATCCAAAATGTACACATCGAAAAACCCCATAGGTCCAGCTGCATATGTAGCTGGGATGGACTTGTAGGGCAACAATGGGTGTAAAAGTCCTTCATCCTGCCACAGGTGGACACTCAGTATCTGAGAATGTCAGGGTGTGGAGGTGTGAATGGGTGAGTTGTTTGGTCACCGAACACCTTCTTAGAAGGTGGAACGGCAAGAAGATATGGCTTAGATGGGTTATGAATGGGAATGTGGGAAATGGACTAATATTTGAATTGTAAATAAAAGTATCCAAAAAAAGCTGCAAGGTGAAAAAAGTATTTTATTGTTTGCTGCAGTATATTAGTGTTTGAATAGTTTTCTATGGAGCACATGTCTAACTAGGATAGGAGAGTGAGTCTTCATCTCCACTTGCATCACAGATCATCACAAGCAGACATATAGATTATGTTAATTGAACAGAGTTTATCTGTATGAGTAGTTAATAGTTTTAACAGTTGACAAATCCTTTGGAAAGAAGGGAGGTATTTTAATAAAAATGGGAAAAAGTAATATTAAAGTGGCCTGTTTAAAACGTGAGGTAAAAATTTGGAATGCTGCTATCATATTCAGAGCATTTTGCTGACTAAGGTATTGTGTTCACAGGTTGAGGATTGACTGCAAGAACCTATAGAGATATGTAATATTTCTACCTAGATAAAAGTACTTTATTTATCACATGACAAGAGTTTATGTATGTCCTACAATTTTTGGTTCCTTGAGGAAATTACAGAAATTGAAAAGAATGACATAGTATTCGTACATAAATGTAAGAATGAATTACAGAATATTTCTCAACATTTTTCAACATCCCATGTTATGAGGACTAGGACTTAGTCCTTTCCAATGGACCTACCAGTTGCCTGGCTCTTAAGACTTGTTATAGATCTCAGAATCCTCTGTCATTAATTCAGTGAAATGGAATTTTTAATCAATTTTACATTTAATTTTATTTTACTATGATGAGTTAGGGCAAAACTTGTGTTTGACTATCGAATTCATGAAAAATATTAGGGTTGTTTATTGGAAAGTGGAGATATGTTTGAAAAGAGAAGATCTTCTTTCGGAAAGACCTGAAAAACTTGAATTATTGGAATGACACTGTAAAACACAAGTAGACCATTTTACAAACATGTACAATGCTCTGGAGACAGATCCCTGAAAACATAAGGGGAAACAGTCCTATCAGAAAGAAGAACAAGCAGGTACAACAACATAAAACACTTGTATGTCCAAGAAATGATATTAATTCCTTCCTCAGTCACTATTTATCTAGTGTACAGAATCTTTCATTTACAACATCTGTGTACTTTCACACATGATTAGATTTTAATTAGAACCACTTTTCCATAAGCATATCTATGTCTGCATATCTCTTTGTGTTTTTCATCCCTCATCTTTTCAAGACGATGTCTTATCACTCACATCTTTCTTGACCTACTCTTCCTCAGTACTTAATCGTTTTCCCTCCACTGGTCCTTCACTGCTTCTTCAGGTATAAATGAATTGTCAAGATCCTATGATATACTCTGATACAACAAACATGTCTTCACAAGAAGACTATGTTGAAGTTTCTTTTGACATCAAAACAAACCGCTTTACTGACAGCATAAATAGAGTAATGATTGTTACAAAATAGAAAAAAGGTTCGTAAGGTATTGGAGACCACCCGCCCCCATACCCTGTAATTGACATAGTATTTGATGACAAAGTACGTAGCACAGAAACAAATATTTCTCATATAGCGTTGTCTTGTACTTCTGCGCTTAATAATATATTGGAAGATGTATTAACGAACTTCAGAATTTAAAGCATGTCCTGTTTTGACGTCACATTCCATTTAAAGAATCACATCTAAATTTAGGTTTAATAAAAAAAAGCCTAAGAATTTGCTGACAATTCCATGAAAAATTTTTCATTTCAAAGCTATGTTTACTGAATCGTGACTTCTCTCATCCCTGAATTAATGCTGAATTCTTCACTTTCTTATTAAAGAAGCAAATATTTTGACCGCATTTCAAGATAAAAAAAGAAAAAAAGGGAGACTTGTATTATAAGTAATAATGGCAAAGTCATGATTCAATCAACGAAATCCTGAATGTGACAAAAAGAAAAGCAAAGCACCTTCACGTGTTCTAAAACCACAGGAATTTAATGAAGTGGGTGTCAGTTCTAAACTTTACTCCAGGGGAAGTTGAAAACGGAAAGGAACTCTGGTCCTTGTAGTTTCACCATATTTTCTCTTGCCAGAGTCCAGATCCTGACTTGGAAGGGCAACAGTCTATGGAGTGCTTTTTTGACTTATTTCCTGTAGACAGTCTACTCACTGGATCAGTTTGCTGGAATAGGATATTAGTTAGTGTTGATGGTACTGGAAAGAAAAGGACTTTCTCAGCTTTAATATGGTTTTATACCAGCCAATATCGTCTAGACAGCATCTTTTATGAATTACTGTGCTTCTAAATTCACTTTTCACAATAGCTTAGGAATGAGATTTAAAACTAATTGTTAACAAGGAAACATACCATCCATCCTAATGTATGCTTTCAATTACTTCTCCAGAAGAAATTAAATCGCTGATGGTTTTCTCGCCCAGTCTTGATAACCGGTTTTATTTCTAAGCTTATGATAATTTTTATGCTAACCTACAATGTTCAGTTGACACATCCTTATGTATACTCACTCTCTCTCTCTCTCTCTCTCTCTCTCTCTCTCTCTCCCTCGCTCTCTCTTTCTCTCTGCCTCTGTATAACAGAATGGAAGAAGTGTGGATCATGGTGAGAGGAGAGATATTGCAGAGAGTTGTGTGGAATTGGAGGAGGGAAATGAGTTGTAATGAATGAGAGAAGAATAAACGGAAAAATAATGATAGAAAATCTTAAAAGGCAGGAAATAGAAATTGAATATAACTAATACTGAAGAACAAGAATTAAAATTTTGGCTTAAGGCCACAGTCTATGTGTGTATACATGAAAGGAAAAAAACGAATTAGGATTAGAATTATGGGGGCTGGAGAAATGGCTCAGTCGTTAAAAGCACTTACTGCGCTTTGAGAAGTCCTGAGTTTAAATCACAGCAACAAGCTGATGGCTCACAAACATCTGTAATGGGATCTGATAGAATCTCTGATGTGTCTGAAGACAACTACAGTGAACTTATTATATATAAATAGATGTTTTTAAAAAAGAAATAGTGTTCTGTTTATCCTAGGAAAGGCCAATCTCCTCAGCTCTTTCAAAGAAGAGTATAACATCAACCAACAAGGTAAGGGGTTCCTTTTAAGTGGTGGTTTACTCTGCTACACCCATGTTGTAGGACCTCAAAAACTGTTTGTAAATACATAAGGGTCTTAATTATGAATTCTAGATCAGTATCACCAATGGTCCATGTCACAGAATGTCAATTAAAAGCACCCAACCACATGTTCAGGGTTTTTATTGTGTTTATAGCAAATTTTGGAAATTTCCATAAGGCTCAGCAGCTTAATATTTTAACAACAGCATTTCTGGTATAGTCTGCAGGAACTGCACAGGGGGAGAGAACTACCCGATGAACAGAATGGTTAAGTTATCTATTTTCTGCAGGATGTCTTAAGACATCTATATGTATCACGATTCTGCTGTTTTACCTTAGTGGCTGGCTGTTGCTAATGAGGATGGATTTCTGTAGGATGTTTGCTTAGGTGAACTTTGTGATCTTCTTCCTAGAATTGGAGTTTAGCCCCTAGTCTCTCAGGAAATGGGGTTTCATCAAAAAAAGATTTGATTGGGCTTTCAACAGGTTGATGATTTTGATTAGAAATCATTTTATGAGTGGTTAAAGAGCGGTTAATTTAAGGAGGAATACTTTTATTCCACATGCAAAACAAATTTATGGTAAATTTGTCCAGTCCTCATGCAGACTTCTGAGTACTACACACATGCAGATGCAAACAGGAACTACCTGTTAACTCAAGTACTTCTGATCATTCAGAATGAACTTCCTTGCCATCCTCCTCCACAGAGATTTTTGCTCTCCCCTAATTGAAAATAGCACATCTCCTGGGTCAGTCCAGAAGTGGTAATTACCATCACTGAAGGAGGTACCTGCAATTACTGGTGCCAGAAGTACAGCCCCATCCATGGTGGCTGAAGAAGTTAACATGGCAATTCTCACAGTGAAGGGGTATTTTAAAGAATGACCAGCTTCGGGGTTGGGGATTTAGCTCAGTGGTAGAGCGCTTGCCTAGGTAGCACAAGGCCTTTGGTTCGGTCCCCAGCTCCGAAATAAAAGAAAAAAAAAGAATGACCAGGTTCAACATTTTAACTAATAAAGCCATCATTTTAATATAAACTTTAATAAAACTAAAATGAAAATTATGTGGAAGAAAATGCACCTATACAGAATGAAGTATACATATCATATACATAATGGTCGAATAAATCAATTTCCCTTTTTTTATAATTTCACTTTTAATTCTGTGTTTTGAATGTGCTCATGGCAAATATTTCATCCATTTTTAAAGTCAGTCAGCCTCACAGGATTCACGTTGATTTTGAATTCCCATTAATCATTTAAGTTAATTTGCACATAATGTAATATGCTACTGAACAGTGTCCTGCAGTATTAGTGTTCTAACTCTGAAGGAGAGCATACCTCAGATGGCCCCTGTAACAGTCAAATATAGGATATTGCTTTGAGATGACTGTTAAATGCTTTAAAGACAGCACTGTCATTTCATATTCTTGGGTTCCTCTGCTTTGTACTCAGAACTTTTGTAAATGTTTACATCAATCTTTTCGTTCTGTCCAAAGATTTATGACACTATGAGCACAGAGGTAATCACTACTTCAAGCATCACGTGGCTTGTGGCTTTAAGGGAATGAATGAAATTGGTGTCTGAGATATAGGAGGGCCAAATAGAGTTTTTCTCCTGAGATTATATGTTTAATGGCAATTTAATTTGCTGTCGGCTCGTTGATTTCTCTGTAACATATAATTTACCCTCTCAGAAATCTGCACATCTTGCCAAGGCTGGACCCATCCAGTGTAGGCAAATGTCAGTGCCGGGAGATGGGAAGGGGGTAGTTGGATTGTGAAACAACCTTATATAAAAAGGTGGAAGGGCAGGGGATATGGGTCTTATGGTTTGGAAAGCAGGAGAGTGAATAACATTTGAAATGAAAATAAAACTATCCAATTAAAAAAATCGCCCATGAAACTTAGAACTTTATAATTTTCCCTACCTTACTTATGAACTAGATGTTTCTAAAATTAATTGGCCAAGTTGTATTCATTATGTGACTGTGCTCTTTTATGACAGTTAAAGCACAAAATTGTGTGTATTTACACACAAAGTACACACACTCACTCACAAAAATGTACACATACAAACACACACACACACACACACAAACACACACACACCAACACAGTGTGAAATTGGTTAAGGTCTTCCTCTGAAGTATGTCTTAAAGGTTTTAGGTGCCTTATTTCCTGTGGTTTCTTTCTGTATATTAATCCTTACATCGTTCTCTGTATCTCTAATTTCTATGCATTTACCCTCATATCCCTTTTTTATACAAATAAAAATCTCTTCCTCTTATGACCCATAATTGACCATTCAAATGCTTGAGTTATTAAAAGAACAGTTCAACGTTCCTACTAATCAGGAATATGTATATTCAAACCATATTATGATTTTATCATTCACAAACAAGAATGGCCAAAATCAATGAAATAAATGACCGCACATTGTAGAAAGTGTGAAGAGTAATAAGAATCATTATACACTAATAGTGGCAATATACAGTTGTATTTCCTTTTGGAAATCAGTGTGATTTTGCCTTTTAACCCTGGGAATATTACACTGCAGATTAAAAGGAAAGACCCTATATTCTGTATAGAGGAACATACTTCCCATTGATGGCTGCTATATTCAAATCAGAAGAAAGAGGATACAGCCTAGCTGTCCAGAAATGGGGAAATGGTTAATGAAAATATGGTACAATACAAAATGGATTATTACTCAGCTGATAAAAAGCAATAGTACTCATAGTTAAGGAAGGAGAAAAAAAAACTCATCCTGAGTTACCAGTACCTCAAAACACATATCAGACTATGCCTAAGGCCTTGATCATTCTATACACACTGAGGATGCCCCTTTTCCGGAAAAGGACCCTACATTTCTGTTGAACATAGAGAAGAAAAGCAGGTACCTAACTAAAGCTTTTACATACTGAATAGTGTTTGTGGTACTGAAAAGAATTCTGCCTGGCACCTGAGGGGGCATTTAAACCAACTCAACTGTATATTATTTAATCTACCCTGTCAGCTGCTTACATCATACATTGCTACAATAGTTCCAATTCCCTGGGAAAAAGCTACTACTACATGATGAACTAAGATCTACTCACTGAGATAGAAAACATTTTTGTCCTTTTTCCCATGGCAAAATACCTTAGAATATTGCGAATAGCTTGTACCATTGCCTACTTACAATGTGTATCAATAAATGTATTTCTAATAACATTGTTATACTCATAGTGACATGTATTACTGCACCTTCATCATAGAAGCTAACATACACTTTAAATGGGGCCAGATACAGAGACCCATATCTGGATAGTGTGCAGTGTGAAAGACCTTGGGCCGTTCTGTCCATAAATCAATATTGCCATCCAAGCTCCTCCTTCATGATTGAGCAAACCTTGTAGAAGTCATTGTAAAAAGATACTAAGGCCAGTGATGCTGGGAGGAATGCCAGCAAGGAAACATACATTTCAGACATAGTAGGGCTGATGCACATATGAACACATACAGAAAGTAACAACATGCACAGGATCTGCATAGGTCAGTCCATACATTGAGAGCAGGAATGGCATGTGATTTCCCACTCTTCAACAAGTAGCTATTTCATATACATTTACAAATAATTTAGAAAATATTGTTTGGATGAAAAATTTTGATTGTTTGTTTCTTCACCAGTAGATATCTTGTCTTTCTCTAACACACAATGAAAGTATTCCCTATCTGTGTTTGATAAATGCTCTCCAGGATCCATTTCCATGAATGTGCAGTTTATTATTATTGTTCTGCATTTAAGGGTAGAGTTTTAATTAATTTTTATAGTTGTATAGTTATTATAATAACTGTTACCTGTGGGTATATATATATATATATATATATATATATATATATATATATATATATATACACATACATATATATATATCATGACAAACATATAATTAAACTCAATATTTCAAAAAATTAAAATCATAGGACTCAGAAATATACAAAATTATATACAGCAATATAAGCATATCTATTAAAAGACAGCACCAAAAATCTAATCTTGGCAATATACTGTCCTTTTGATGGCAGCAATCATAGGCACAAGGGAAAGTTTCCTTGAAAATTTCATTCCCCTTCTCAGTTTTTTTCTGTCAGAATTATTTTAGTCTTCTTTTAAGGAGATAGGATAGTTAATATGAATAAAAGTATAAGAGTTTCTTGAACTTGATAGGTCAAATAATCAGAGTAGCAATATTTACTAATTTGTGTATGAATATCTTTTCTTTCTCCAAAATTCTCAAATATTGTTCGAGCACTTTCATCTTAAACTGTAAATTTGAGACAAATAAAAATACTTAATAAATACATAGCTTGAAGAATTAGTTTGGGACTATATAATCTACCAGTAGTTAACACTGAGGATATATTTGCAAGGTTCAGGATTAACTTGTCTCTTGAAAGCTTACATTGGTAAATAACACTTTAATGAGATGCCTTCAGACCATGTCAGAATACTGCATCTATATTTCAAATATCACTGTCTTCCTGCTCCAGCTAGTGAAGACTAGTGTCCTTGAATGCTCTAAGTATTTACTAAATGGCCCATTGAAATGGATAAATATATTGATTTGTTAATTATACATTTGTATCATACTTTTCTATGAAAAGGAGAAGTAAATGCAAAACACTGAGTTCAATGGATATGACAAAGATCAGGAAAAAATGTGGCATTACTGTCAGAGAAATCATAAAGTAGTAGGCCATATTAAATCAGGATATAAAGCTGCCACCTCAGCACTTGATTGAAAATGAAGTGGGGAAATTTCTTTGTTGTAGAAATTATTGAAACCCCAGCCCAGGGTTTCTACCCAACCTTTGGTAACAGAGTTAGTTCCCTACCCCCCAAAAATACCCACAATTCACACACAGTATTTATTTTTACAATAAGCCGTAATTAGCACAAGGGTTGGGCAGATATCTATCCCTATCATATTAGAATCTACTTTCCTATTGATAACCCTGAATATGTTTTATCTGGGTGGTTCTTAGCTCTTACTAGGCTGCTCTCATGACCATGCTCTCTTGACTCTTTACCCATGGGTGCTCCTCCCTTATCCTCTCCTGCAACTTCACTCCTGTTTTAAATGCTAGAGGTCAATTATTTCCTTAGGCAAAATTGGAAAGACAAGGAGAAGAATAGGGGAAGGCATGTATACTCAGGAATTCCTTTTTATCATAAATATATGATACTAAATATGTACATTCACATATTTGTGACTTTCCACAATGTAAGAATTTATTGAATGGCAACAAATTTAATGGTTGTTTTCAGTTTTTTTAAGGGATTTTTCTGAATAGACCCAAGTTCACTCAATAACAGGCAAATTACATAGACAAATACTTTGCCTTAGATTATATTTATTTTTTTAAGATTATGTATTATTGTTTTCTATATGTATGTCTGTGAAGCACTTATGCACAGAGCCTGAAGATATCAGAATAATTCTTCAGATTGTCTGGTACATTTTTTAAACAGTCACGTGTGTTCTTGGAATTGAATAGATATATTAAGTAAGATCACTCAGTGCACTTAAATACTGAGTCTTCACTGAGGACACAAGACAGGTTTTTACATTGTCAGTCTTAATTACTAATATTATCCTTCCTTCTCAGTGTGGTATGTTTTGATCAAGATAAACACTTTAAAACCTTTATGTCCTTCAGAGTATAGTGGAAATTAATTATCTGTGTCAAAAATGGAGGTTTGAGTACAGTATGCTATAGATATGATATTTAATCTTAGAGTGGAGAAGTAATTCCATCATCTGATGAAACAAATGTATAAACCGTGGCTACATGGAACATGCCAAACAAGTCTTAACTCTAGGTGAAAATTACTGACAATATAAAGAAAAACTTCTTATAAAGATAGAAATATCAGAATCAATTAACGAAAAGTTTCACACAATACAGTGAGGAATTTTAAATCTTTTTCCTTGTCCATAATCTGTCTTATAACTTAAAGAGAATATAAATGTAAGAAATGTAAGACCCCCGGAGTGGGGAGACCCTCACTCAAGTCTCGGGATGATGTGATCCTCCAAGAACTCACTTGACACCATCCTTGCTGTAATAAACATGAGGTTTATTGATAGGAACCAGTGCACTGGGGTCGAGACTCCATGGAGGGGGAGTGGAGTTCGACCCCCAGTAACTAAGACAAGGGGAATTTAAAGGAAGAAACCTCAACCCCAGCGGGTAGGGAGGGCATCATTGGAAAATGTCAAGAATACCAGTGAAAAATCACAAGGAGGAGCTTCCTGTTTCTCAAGATTGTTTACTTTATGGTCCATCAGTTCGTGGGAGAAGCTTCAGGCTTCTCAAGATTGTTCTCTAAGGGCCTTATCTTAAGTCCTTTTATCTAATTCCTGGGAGAGCAGGCTCAAGAAATGTGACTTTTACCTACAGGTAGAGGGCAGGGTCTGGAATTTGAGGTATTTGGGGCTTTTTTAAACTTCTGACTTCTTAGCTGCATTTTTTTATTCTTTCATTCCCTACTTCTTCTAGTGGCTAGTTCTAATCATAGAACTAATTTTTTGTATCTTTATAATATTGGCTTTCTTGTCCTCCTAAAGCATGATACTGTTGGCATAACATCAAAATCTGAACAGTACTCACTCTTTCTCTAATGAAGGTAATTAGTTTCTTTAACACACATGGACGTATAATCAGAAGCAGAAGCAAAACTAAGAAGGGTTCCATAAGGGAAGATATCAGAATAGTCCCTCAAGTATATCTACTAAACCAGCTTTCGAACCATCCCTGATGCGCTTCTCTGTCTCTCTGTCTTTTGTCTAACCTTTCTCTAAGTTTATTCATGGAGTCTTTAATTACTCCTGAATGGTCTACATAGAAGCAACATTCTTTCAGTGTAGCACACAGACTCCTTCTTTAAGGAATATCAGGTCTAATCTTCTACTATTCTGAAGGACTACCTCTGAGAGGGAGGTTAGGTATTCTTGGAGGTCAGCTAAAAAGTCTTTTTCACTTTTTTTTATATCTGAGTCAATGGAAGTTTTGAATTCTCCATAATCCTTGTGTTGCAGGGCAATATCAGATGTCCTTGTAGTTGCCCTTGCACCTAAGATAGCCCTAAGTAATTCTCAACTCTCTTTTGTGTCTTACTAATTCTTTAGCATCAGGATTCCAATCTGGACACTATCTGAACCTATACACCAAGGTCATGACTGTCTTTTAGAACTTCTAAACTTATACAGATTGTGATCCCTGAGGCACAGTCCCAAGAAATGTTAGGAGTACTAACATATGCAATGTTACATCATTTGCAATAGAAATCAAGCCTATCCCCACACCTATCCCGATGGAACCCAGGGCAAACATGAAATTCTTGTTTCTAAAGTACACTCCTCAAGTGAGCATTATAGCAACCTCGCAGTCACGTCTCTGATGTATCCACTTATCTGATGTGCAAGTCTAGGGAGCTTTTTGAAGATCTGAGTGTCCCTCTAGGTCCCAGCTCTCAGCCCCAACAGCTAGTATGCTGCTGGTGAGGGCTGAGACTTGATGGCTGTCAGGGTGGTCAGCAGCACCAGGTACAGTCCTTTCAGGTGAGACTCGAATGTCTGGGCTCTGTATCGTTGTATGTAACTGCAGTCTCTGACCTGGAACTGATGAGATGTCTCGGGGGTCCCCAGGGCATAGGCTGCTGCCAGCTGTGAGCAGATTTCTTTCTGTATCACCTGTAAGTCTTGCAGCCTGACATACAAATCATTATTACTATGACATGTTGGTTCAGTAACATCATCTAATACAGTCAGAGGAGCTGAGGCCTCATATAAGACTCAAAGGGGGTTAGGCTGAATCTGAAGGGATATTTCTTGCTCTGAAGAGAGCAAGAGGGAAGGAGTGCCACCCAGTCTGCGCCAGTCTCCATGGTCAATTTGGTCAGGGTCTCTTTTAGAGTTTTATTTATTTCCTCTACCTGTCCTGAACTTTGAGGTCTGTAAATACAACGTAATTTCCAATCAACCTCTAAATACTTGGCCACACCCTGGCTTACCTTGGCAACGAAAGTAGGGCCATTGTCTGACCTGATTACCTTGGGCACTCCAGACCTGGGGAAGATTTCTTCCAGTATCTTCTTCATGACTGCCGAGGCTGTCTCTTGCTTGGTGAGGAAAGCTTCTATCTATTCCTGGAAAGGTATCTACAAGCACTAGGAGATACTTGTGATCATATTTTTTCTGCTTTTATCTCAGTGAAGTTCACTTCGACTTTTCAATAACTCTCAAGGTCTCTTTTCCCTGTTTGATTGCTAAGCATTCACTTACTGACATAACTTATATTTTTTTTACTGCCTCTCTGGCTAGAATCTTAAAGTCTATTACATACACCTTAAGTATTTGGACAAGCTTCTTATCTAAGTGAGTCCATTTCAGTATTTGGCAAAGTGAGATTTTTGTTTGTTCTCTGAGGAATATAGTTTTCCCTCAAGTGTGCTATTGTCTTTTTTTTCATTTAAGCAATTTGGGCCTTTTCTTCTGTTGTACATTCTAAGTGAGGCCATCCCTTAGTCCAATACCAGTTCCCAGGGGCTGTCTATTGCAGGCCTGTAACCAGGATAGGTTCCTGCATAGCCATTTCCCGAGCCACTTTATCTGCTTTGTTACTGCCCCATGCCACTGAATCTCTTCCTTCCTGATGTCCTGGGCAATGAATAATACTCACAGTTGCTGGCTTCATCAGGGCATCCAAGAGATGGCAAAGACATCTGCTGCGCTGATGTGCTGGGGTTTGGGGTTCAGCCATTCCAGATGACATTGTATTGTCCACCACAGCAGCACCCAGTTATCTCTGACCTTCATGAAGAGAACTGCTCCCGTGTGTGGACAAGGTAGCCTCGGCTTTCAGCAGGGGTCAATCAGCCAGTTGCAGTGGTCTTTCCTCCACCCATGGGCTTCTGCCAGTGCTTGACACTCATGTTGCAGTGGCTCCAGGTCAGGATTGGGCAAAAGGTGACCAGATTGTCCCCAACCAGTGGAGAATCTAGTCCATGGCAGCTGACTAGTGGTCCCATCTTTTGGTACGTTCTATTCAAAGGCAAAACATGAGCCACTTTATCACAGTTTAAGTCCTGGACTGGGTGATAATTTTCAGTGCCCGGCTAGCAGGAACGGTGTGTTCCAGGCAGAACCGCACTAAGCCACACATCTCCAGCATCAGGTACTGGTGTACTGAGACAGGTCTTAAGCTCCACATACACAGTCTGAAGATATGCATACACATGGCCTCACCCAGCCATTTCAGCCC
The DNA here is from genome assembly GCF_021556685.1 of Rattus norvegicus. NCBI lineage: Eukaryota > Metazoa > Chordata > Mammalia > Rodentia > Muridae > Rattus > Rattus norvegicus. The sequence goes on from NC_141534.1 coordinate 122,879,647, forward strand.
ACGCAAGCCATTTTGGAGAGCAAATTTCTCATGAGCAAGGGATAGGGCAGCCAGCAGAAGATTGTAAGCCAGATAGCTAAGATGAAGAGTATTAAAGCCCACACCAACAGTGACACACCTACTCCAACATTTCCTGATAGTGTCACTACATAAGCCAAGCATATACAATCACACTGAATTAAATGGTCATGGTAGTGCAAGCTGAGATTTGAAAAGTGAATATGAGAAAGGGATATGTTCCCTAACGATATTTTAAAAAAGGTGTACAGAAGCAAACATCTGTAAGAGAGGCTTCACTGCACAAATATACATATAAATATTATCCAAATAGTGTTAACTTGTAGTAAGACAATGATTTCTCCACTGGACACTATAACCTAAAAAATACATAGTTCAGTCCCATTATTGAATTGTCTAATTTGAATTTACTTTCCAGAAATTTCCCATTCAGTTCAGGCAATTGCAAACATTCTTAGTTTCCAGACAGAATTTGAAAGTAAGACCCTATTGCTGAAGTCAAAACATGGTTCAGTCAAAAAAACAGATAAAATTTTATCTAGTATTGATTGATCTATAAGCTTGATTCTACTGTGTATCTTAGTGGATAGCTTTCTTAGTACTAGAATATATGAAGCAGGCTACTGCAAGAGAAATGTAATCAGCACTTTGTTCAAGCTTAGAAACACTTCATTCCAATGGGTTCCATCTGATACAATGATATACTGCCTACCAGGAGATTAACCAACATTTTAAATTCGAATTGTGTTCCAAAATGAAATCTATAATCAGCACTGTCTTAAGGAGTAGGATCCTGCACCTAAACATGGCCTTCATGCAACTGGCACACTTACCAGTATTACTATGCTAAGTCATCTTCATTTAAATCAACCCATAATAACTTATAATCATACCTATGTATTAGTGTACCCATGAAAAATATTCAGAGAATAGAAAATCATGCATAAACATGTATAAATGTGTAGGAATAGTTTATTATTTAAATGGGAAGGCAGTGATTCTTGTTTATATTATATAAGTTAATGTATGCAATTTTTGTATTTAGCATATGTAATAGTTTCTGGGTAAAACTTTGTGGCATAATAATGATATACACTCATAGATGATAGATTCCATAAACCTACGTGGACGGGCCTTTCCATTAATTCATGATCATTACATAATTAAAACAATGCACACAGAGGAAAATACAATCATGATATACATAAATATCATTTGTGAGCTTATGGGGGAAGGATAACAGCAAAGGAAATGCGAATAATGCATCATGATTGCAAATTTCTAGCACCAATATACTATGTAAATTCTATAATGTTAACCTTGACTCTTTGTGAGCATTCCTAATAGAGTTCATAGGCACATCCAGATCATGTCCAAGACAGAGGTTAATGCTAACAGCAAACCACACTACTGAGAATAGGACCCACTTGGGGCTGAAGGGGCTTGCAACCCTATAAGAACAACAATGCCAACAAACCAGAGTTTCCAGTGACTAAACCACTACGGAAAGACTATACATGGACTGACTCTGGGCTCCAACTGCATATGTAGGAAAGAATAAACTTGTTGGGGCACCAGGGGAAGAGGAAGCCCTTGATTCTGCGAAGGATGGACTCCAAGTGCAGGGGATATGGGGTGCCAGTAAGGGGCATGGATGGGCGGAATACCCGTATGGGGGAGGGGAAGGGATTGGGGTTTATGGAGAAGAAACCGGGAAAGGGAATAACATTTGAAATGTAAGTAAAGAAATACCTCTAATAAAAAATTAAAAAAGAAAGCAAGTAGTATTGGAATTAATCAATTTGTTGTACTGCAGTATTTTTTTATGTGGTAGTAAATATTCTCTTAATCCCCTGAGAGTTCTGTGCAATAGTAAATATAGGTAGAATCAATTTTTTTAACAACTCTAACATAAGAAAATATTGATCTTAGGTGTTATGTAAATTTCAGTTTAACCTATGAGTTTTATCCTTACTAGAGAGCAATCTTAGGAACTAAATTCTCCAAATTTGAATATTATAAAAAATGCTTTATCATCCACTTGTGATAAAATTAAGTTTCCGTAAATGTTTATAAGCTTGTGGTATTCAGAAAAACTCTTGCAATACTTATTTCATGTGTTTCCTAAACATTTAAGAAGTATTATTTTGAATAAGTAGGGAGAGAGTGGGCAGCCTTGTCTAGTCCCTGATTTTAGTAGGGGAAGAATGGGGAGGGGAACACCCAGATAGAAGGGGAGGGGGAGGGGTTACTGGGATCTTGGCCTGGAATCCTGGAAAGAGAATAACAACTGAAATGTAAATAAGAAATACCAGTATTTAGATATATAGATGTATAGATGACATATATAGGAAGTTGTAAGAAGGAAATAAATACTTTAGAATCAGCATTATTTTTATTCTATAAAAGAAAACATGAGTTACCAATGTTGAACCCCCAGTGAACTAGACTGTTGGGGGGAGGGCGGCAATGGGGGGAGGGTGGGGAGGGAACACCCATATGGAAGGGGATGGGGGAGGGGCATGTTTGCCCAGAAACCGGGAAAGGGAATAACACTCGAAATGTATATAAGAAATACTCAAGTTAATAAAAAAAAATAAATAAATAAAGTTACTGGTATGCCAAAAAAAAAAAAAAAAGAAAAGAAAACTGCACAGCAAAAATCTTTAACATGGAAAGGCAAACAATGCAGATAAATTGTAAATGTGAGATAGAGGTTGAAGCCTTTCTAATGTAATCATCATATAAGGAGGCTTCAGTTGTTGCTTTAACATGGAAATGATTTGTCCAGTATGCAGGTGAGGAATAAACCTTGGGAGAAATAAACTCTCCTCTTGAGGAACTCTGATGCAGACATTCATTCAGAGGCAAACAAAATCCACTTTTTGGGCTGAATGTTTTTATATCATACAGTGAATCTACACACAGTACAGAGCCAATTTTCTGGCCGTACTGAAAACAAGTCTATTTCTTAGCAGTTATCTGAGAGTAGTAACAGACATAACTGTGAGAATCTACATCTCCGGCTGGCTGTCAAGAGCACTGCCACATGCTTGGATTCTGAGGAAAATAACATGGTCATTCTCACATGGAAATAATGTTTTTTAAAGTGATTTGTCACCGTTATTTAATTAATGATTTTGTTTACATTTCAAATGATATCACCTTTACTTTTTATCCATTCACAATGCCCCAACTAATTAACCCCTCTCTCCATACCATTTGACTCTGTGAGAGTAGTTCTCTACCCATTTATCCACTCCTGCCTCACCACCCTAACATCATCCTATGTTGGGGCATCAAGCCTTCAGAGTACCAAGGCCCTTCCCTCCTGTTGATGTCAGATGAGGCCACCCTCTGCCACATATGTATCTAGACCCCTGCAAAACTCCAGTTATCCTGCTTGGTTGGTGGTTAAGTCTCTGGTAGCTCTGGGTGTTCTGTTTAGTTGATATTGTTCTTGCTATGCTGCTTCAATCCCCTTTAGCTCCTTTGGTCTTTCTAGGAGCTTTTCCATTGGGGTGTTTAAGGCTCAGTCTGATGAATGGCTGTATCTACATCTATTTTGGTTATGTGCTGGTAGAACACCTCAGGGAAAAACCATACCATGTTCCTGTCTACAAGTGCTTCTGGGCATCAGCAGTAGTATTGGGGTTTGATATCTGTGGACAGAATAGATCCCTACATAGCACAGTCTATGGATGACCTTTCCTTCACTTTCTGTTCCATTTTTTGTCCCTGTCTTTCACTTTGGCAGGAACATTTCTGGATTAAAAATTTTGAGATAGGTTTGTAGTCCCATCCCTCAACTAGGGATTGTGCCGATTTACTGCAGGTGGTATCTACAGATTCTATCTCCCTTTTGTTGGGTATTTCTGCTATTGTCATCCCTCTTGGGTCCCAGGAGCCTCTTGCTTCCCTGGGTTCTGGGAATTTTAGTGACTACCACCAGTTCCTCATTCCCCACTGCTAGTTACATTTATTCAGTGTCCTGATATTCTGTACTTCACTTCTAACCACTCCAATACCTAATCTGGTTGCATCTATTTCCCTCTCCCTCCTCCCTTCCTTTCAGTTCCCTCCCTTCCTCTATCTCCTGTGATTATTTTGTTCCCTTTTCAATGTAGTATTGAAACATCCACATTTTTGTGCTCCTTCTTCTTAACCCAGGTATTGCTCAACTTTGTGACCATAATCAAGTGATTAAATAATGAAAATGTGGTACGTTTACACAATGAAATGTAACTCACGTGTAGAAATAATGAAATCATACAACACCTGCTTAAGCGGATCGAACTAGAAAAAGTCATCCTGAGTGAGAAAAGTCATGGTGAGTGGCATACTCAGAACGCTAAAGAGAAATATCTTATGAGACAACTTAAAACTTCTTGTTAGTCTTTAAACCTTACAAATGCACATGAGAATCCTTAAATCCTCAGAGGTAAGATATAGAGTGAGGAACTAGAAAGACTGAAGTTTTTCTTTAGTAAGTAAAAATATAATTAAATCTGGATGCTTTTGGGCTTATGTTGTTGTGCAGTGGGATTATTAAATGGAGAAATGGAAGAAGGTAGACTAAGGGTCAGCAGAATCTGTGGACCTTCTGAAGAATGCTAGAGAAAAATACCTCAGTAGAAACTCCTTAATATATAATATGTAAATGAATATTCTTAAAATGCATCACCAAATAATGGCGAGAGTACAACTTAGTTGACTTCTCTCACAACCAACATCCCCCCCAGTGCCATGTATGGGTTATATCGAACTAGTTTTAATGACTGAGACTTCACAGAAACTCACAAACAACTTACATTACTGCCCACATTATTGGCCACTTTACATAAACTGACGGCAAAGTCATATTGATGAGATAACACTTACCTAGCTCCTGAACATGAAGTCGTTAAGCTCATTACTGGCTGGAGTGCTCACTGTTCTTGATAGTGTTCATGGATTGGAAAGTTTATTCATAATTCCTGAGGAGAATAGTAAAGATGAACTTAGCTGACATCCTTCAATTTACAGTGGTGGGCTCTGTACAGTGTACATGTTTCAATGTTGGTAAAAATGTAATAAGTGTTAGTAACAATTATTGGTTGGATTCAATTCCCAGTCCATGAGGTTCATTCATGACATTGCTCATGTGCCCAAGAAAAGGGAAGTAAGTAACCTGTGGACCAAGGGACATACCCAACACCAGTTTCTCTGGAAAAGCAATGTAGCGATTTAATGAATCCTAATGACGTTCTGTTATTCCCTTTAATAAGTATATTGCTCAACTATGGTCACAGAAGCTACTATTTGTTATAGATGGGAACAAAGGCAGAGACACAAATCTGAACAATGTGTAAAGGGTAAGAGAGATTCGATACCTCAGTCATAAATGAAAATAATCTTTATTAATATTCTCCCTTTACCTCTCATGTATCCTTGTGTTGGGAGAAATCTCAGAGCCATTGCGAATGGAAAGAAAATAAACAAGGAAACACTGTTTTCCAAATTTAAGAGACCTGACAGATGAAATCATATAGATCATGAAAACATGCATATGGTTTGCATACAATAAATTGAAATGGGGGTTGGGGATTTAGCTCAGTGGTAGAGCGCTTGCCTAGGAAGCGCAAGGCCCTGGGTTCGATCCCCAGCTCCAAAAAAAAAAAAAAAGAACCAAAAAAAAATTGAAATGGCTCCCTACTGAGACAAAGAATTTAACATGACCTCCCATCTCCATCCAAGAAGGTATGTCCAATATAGAAATGCTCCTAAAGAAGAAATTATTTTAATGCGGTGGAGACTCTCTGATTATAGACACCACATTCATGGAATGTTTTCTTCAAAGCAGTAGATAGCCAAATCATATGAAATCAATGGTATTTTGACAATAATTTTTGATTCATAATGCTTTGTCTCTAGACATCAAAACACATATCATTGAACAGAAGAGAATGTAGCAAAGAGCCTCAGTTATTTTCACCTGATTTCATGGTAAGATCATGTTTTAATGTCACTATACACTTTGTTTCCTGGACATAGAGAACTCAACCTTGAGCTATCCAGGAAAGCTATCCCTGGTGGTTATCATTCATAATGATAAAAAACAATAAAAAAATAAAACATAGAAAAAAAGACAATGATTTTCTCATCCATTAATAAGTCTTATATGTTATAATAATGATCTGCCTGGTACAATGCACGAACATTGAAATTGTGAAAAGAAGATTTTGTGCTTAACTAACCACATTATTTGTTAGATGGATGTCACTTCCACAGGAGAGAGTTCTGGAGTTGTAGTACACTCTTTGTAAAAAAAACTTGGCTAGGGAATTTAAAGACCTTAGCAGAGAACACACTGACATTGTTTTTCCAATGTCCATTTTGTCAAGTCCCCTTTTAAATATTTCTGTTATGTCCGTAGATATGTGTTGCTGATTAATTCAGTAGATAATTATCTTAATACTAATGGTATTGTTTGCACAAAAATAAATAACTCTGTGATGGTGTGGGAACGTTTCACCCAGGGAGTGGCTTTGTTGGAAGGGGTGGCCTTGTTAGAGGAAGTGTGTCACTGCTTAGGTGGGCTTCGAGACCATCCCCCTAGCAACTTGTGGATGCTCAGTTTGTTCCTGGTTTCCTTTAGTTGAAGATGTAGAACTCAGCCCCCCCATACCAGGCCAGCCTGGATGCTGCTATTCTGCTATGCTCCTGCATGAACCTCAGAACCAGTAAGCCAGCCCCAATTAAATGTTGTTCTTTATAAAACTTACATTGCTCATGGTGTCTGTTCACAGCAATAAGCCCCTTATACAGACTACAGAAAGCACTGTGAATAAGCAACTGAAAGTACTCAGACACAGTTGGGAATTCTAAAGTTCCCCATACTAGGTTAAAGCTCATGGACTGGAAGAAATGCTGTGGAATATCTCTATAAGTGGCCTTGTTACTGTAAACATGGCCTCCTGCAGTTATGGTTACATGTGTGTCCTTCACAAGATTATGCACACATGCAAATAAAGAAGAAGGAGGGCGTCTCCATATTCCAACCCCACCTGCACACATTCTTATTGATATAGATGGGTTCTAGTTTAGCAAGTGTTCTGTTTCCTTAGAAATGTGGTCACTATTAAGAATAAACAGAACATATTTCAGAATTATAAAAGAAGATACAACAAACCCAGAGCCAGCATCATGTTGAAAGGAGAGAAACTCAAAATATTTTCATTAAAATCAGAAACCCAACAAGGAAGTTTTTTCTTCTTGTCTTATTCAGTACAGTATTAGGAGATCACTTGAATAGTGTATGCTTTTATGTATAAAAGTTACTAAATGTGACAGCAGAAACCTGATATTTATTTTCAGCATCGTTGTAGTATAAACCAGTTAGTACAAAATCATGTCCTGAAATAAATATTTTGAGGAACAAATCATAGGAACAATATCTTTTATAAAATATATATTATATAACATTACATATAACATTGTTATAGGTAATGCATGACAGACAAAATAGTATGTATGTATATGTATAAACACCAATCATATCCTTCACAGAAATTAAAAAAGAGCGTGGTAAAATTATGTGGAATCAAAAAAGACTCCCTTTAGAATAAACCTGAATAATAAACAATATTTCGTAGGTATCAGCATCGCAGATTTCAAATTATACTATAACACAGGGGAAGTAGCAAAATGGTAACGATTGGTGCCACTCTGTTATTTCTGTCTTCATTAACACCTCTTTAGGAGCAACAAACTTAGCAAACCCTCACACTGCTGTTTGCTTGGATCAACATAGGCTTGTGTTTTAGAAACACTTTAAAAACTAAACCCAAAAAACATTTTTCGAATAAAAAACAAAATACCACGAGTTAAAGAAAAGTATATTCCTCTGGGGACCACTATGTCTTAAAGACTCTTATTAGTCTGCACTTTTACCTCGGTACACTCAGCTTACTGTTTTAATGGCATTCTTGAGTGCGTTAACAACTGGGAATCTGATTCTTGTTTCTGCTCCTTTTCCTTCTGTTTTATTGCTTTGTCCATCCCCAATATTATGTTCTTTGTTTATCTTATTATATTTTATTTTGGAGACAGGAAGGGAACAGATCTGGAAGAAAAGAGAAGTGAGGTGAAACTAAGAAGAGTTAAAAAAAAGGAAATATAGAAAAATTAAGAATGGAAATGAAAAACTAGGACAATAAATTTTCCTTAAAAAATACACCATTTTATAATGAAAATCAAAAACAATTGCAAAAAGACAACAAAACATACAAACAAATAGAAACAAAAGAAAAGACTTGCTTTTGTGAATTAAACTGATGGAGCAGGTATAAAATCCCCCCCCAACCTCACAAAAAACAAAAACACATATGCATTCTATTTTGCATATTTTATAAAATTCATCCAAATGAAAGAATCAAATCAAAGTATAGATTACATATCTAAAGATATTTCTTTCCAATCCAACACTTTATTCTTGAATCTGGGAAAAATTTAAAAATAAAAACATATTAACAAATGCCACATACATAAAGACACGGAAGTATTGTCATAACATTCAAACTAGATCACCTATGAGATCACAGAAGAAAACGGTTTAGTATTCTGTAGTACTCTATACACTGTATGTAAGTATGTGTGTAAGTGAATGGCTGTGGGTGTGTATGTATATATGTGGAAGATACACCACATTTCCACATGTTTGCAGTTCACACACCTGAACGCTGTTAACTAATATTTCTTAACACAATTTTGCAAAGCCCTTTCATGTATTATAATTATCATAACATAAAAACTCATTCTTATTTGATGCTCTAACAATTCAGAAATTAAGAGGTGCAAACCATCCAGGATCTGCTGTGTGCTTTCCCTCTGAAGAAAATCTGTATGTTAACTCTCAAGTGTTTTTATCCCTTCATATCTTTCAGTCTATGGCAGATACCAAGATATTATTTTAACCTCACTATGGATATTATTTTATGCAACATACCTATACCAAATTAAATGTTCTTTTTCTTTCCTGACTGCCATTACTCCCACACACCAATAATCCACATTATTGTCAGCTATTTGAAATGCTAATATTCACCCTGTACAAGAAGTGAGCTAAACTGACAAGGCAGTTTGCTTGCTCAACGGGAGGGGCACTGCAGCAAACACTGCACAAGACAGGACAAAGGAAGGCAGGTCCTGATCTGATAGCTTTCTGATCTTACTGTTCAGAGTCAAAGAATTGAGATTTGTAGACAAATTTTTATCCCAACAAATTTGCATTATTTAGTGTGAAAAAAGTCATGTCTATGAAACATATTATGGGGATATGAGGGAGCTGACCTTGTTTGCTGCATTGCTTTGCGGACCATTTTTAGGGTGGATGAGACAGGCATCTTTGGCTGCCTCTTCTCTGAGCAGGACCTGCTGCACTGACTTGACTAATCACACTCCCAACCCCCAGTCTGTGTTAGTGAGCTAGCATAACCCTGCATCACGCATGCGTGCATGGTCGCCAGGCTGCAGAGATTCAAAATCTTCTCTAAAGCTAATGTACAAGGCAGGCAGCCATGAGCTTTAAGCTGTTCTATTGCTAATATGACAGAGGAGGGTCTTCATAAACCCCTGTATATATTGGTCAGGGATAAATTCAAGGTGATTTCTGGGCAATGGTGATCACATGTTATTGAATTATATTCACATTTATATCTGTATACAAGGGAAAGAAAGAGTGACTAGGAAAATGTAATAAAATTAGGGAATGTACAAAAGCACTAGATACTTGCAATATCAGGAGATATCACTAGGGTATAAAATATGCTACTTTAGCAACATTCTGGATTCGTCAGGTTTTACTTGATCAGGTAGATTTTTAAAAATTTCCTATGTGTTCATGTAAATGAAGTACTTACCATTAATGTAATATTTGCTGTATAATAAAAGCATTGGTTTGTCATTCAGTGATGATTTTTCCTTCTGTTTTAAAAACTGTTGCTATGAGATACTTAGTTGTTTGATTTTTAGATAGTCTCTTACTTGTTACATTTAGCTGGACTGGGAACAAACATGTCGACCAGACTGTCTTTTAACTCAGAAATTTATGAGCCTCTAAGTTTTAAGTGCTACAAGTAAACTCATATGGTACCATAGTTAGCTAGATTTTATTAATGTTATTTATGTGGGGTGTGTGTGTGCGTATGCATGTGTGTGTGTGAACATGTGCCTGTGTGTGTGCGTGTGCGTGTGTGTGTATGTATATATATATATTTTTTTCTATGTCTCTGTCACTGAGACTCTGTCTCTTCTTTCTTGTAACTGACCCTAAGTGTCTGTGTGTATGTCTCTGTGTGCATGTGTTGTGTGTGTGTGTTTATGTTTGTGTGTGTGTGTGCGTGTGTTTTTGTGCATATATGTAGAGTTATGCAGGTATATATCTCGAGATCTGAAGATATATGTAGATTTGAGACTCCTGACAAGAGTTCTGGGATATAACTTTTAGAACAGTATTAGTTTGTACAAAGAGAAGCATCACTCAGGCTCTTATGTGTAACTTTAAGCTTTGGTGATTTTGATCCCTGAAAAACATGCAAAAGAAGTACAAACAAAAATGTAGAAAGGCTCCTAATTTTAACCATTCAATTATTTCCCAATAAATATAAATATGATATTGACTTAGTAATATTCGTTTCTGCATGACAATGTCTACACCGGAAAGGGAAATGCATAAGGATTTACTAAATGTGATTTGATTGGACAGTCTGCATTGTGCTTTATAAAGTCATGGAAGGAAAACATTTGCAAATATAAAAAGCTGACTTTGAATTCATATGGAAATACTCAGCTTCCTATACCATAGCAGTAGTTCCATAAGGTATCTCTGTGTGGATAAATTTGCTTCAATATAGGACTGAGTAGATAAGCATGTCAATATATCAATTCATGTCTTACTGAAAGAAAGGGGTGACCATCCTTAAACAGGCTGTGCTACCTCAGGTCAGTCCCTCTGAACCTTCTGCCAATGCTGAAGTTGTTTAAAGCTTGCTGAAAAGAAAGTTCTGTAAGATCCTTGAATTTTAAAGATACCTTGAACATACTGATTCCTATTTGGAAAAAAGCCTGTGAAATTACAATCCTGTAGTGGATTTTTATTAAACTTGTAAGAGGATACCTGGTATCAAGTACTCAGTAAATTATATTGATTTATTATTTATAAAGACAGTATTTTCATCAATAGCTTTTATTTTTTTCCTGACTAGTAAGATGCTGCATAAAATAAACTGGATTTAAACGTACAGTGTTCCACCTTTTTTTTTTTTTTTTTTTTTTTTTGTAGCTGAGGACCAAACCCAGGGCCTTGTGCTTGCTAGGCAAGCACTCTACCATTGAGCTAAATCCCCAACCCACAGTCTTCCATCTTTATCTGCCACCTAGTAGGTCAAATATAACAGTTTTGATATAAAGGATATCCTGTCTTCCAGGTTTTATATAATAAACACAAATGTCAATCTCTTCTGAGAGACACATCCAGAGCATGTCCAATGGAGAGGTCAATACTAGCACCAAACCCCTGAACTGAAAACAGGACCTCCTTTGGGGGAATGAGAGGAAGGGTTGATAGAGCTAAAGGGGCTTTCAACCCCATAAGAATATCAATGCCAACCAACCAGAGCTTCCATGGACTAATCCACTACCCAAAGACTATACATGGACTGACCCTGGGCTCCAACTGCAGGTATAGCAGAGAATAGCTTTGTTGGGGCACCAATGGAAGGGGAATCCCTTGGTCCTGCCAAGGTTGGACCTCCAGTATAGGGCAATGTTGGAAGGGGGCGGTGAGGGGGTATATTAGCGGGGTATATAAGCAGGTGGGTGAGTGGAGAGGGGACTTATGGACAGGAAAACGGGAAAGGGAATAACATTTGAAATGTAAAGAAAGAAATATTTTCCAAGAAAATAAGAATAATATACCAGTTTTTAAACAAGAAATTGAATCCAAAATTTTTTGCAGGTATACATACACTGTGTGTCAAAGTATGATTAGGACCCTAAAAATACCTAAAGAAATTACTGTGTTTTAAAATAAATAGTATTTTTTTATCATTCAGGTACTTAGTAAATGTGGCTATACATGTAAAAAGATCAGTCTATGGACACTGGGTGGTAGAGTTCTTGGATTGTAGAGTTCTTCACTAAACAATTTGTTAGTGACGAGGCCAGTACTAAGGATCCTCAACCTGATGCTACACACAGAGACAGGTTTCCTACCTCAATTAAATTAATTAACTTAACCTTGCTCAAGGATGACAGATGCTTGCCTCTCAGGTGATTCTAGATATCATCAAGTTGACAGAGTGAACGAATAACCATCTCAACAGTATCAAAAAATAAAACCTTGTATGAAATCTAAATGATGCTATGATATTCTATGGATAATAACTGTGCTTTCATAATATGTGGTTGGATCCTAATACTAGCATTGAGACTCTTATTTGGGAAATTTATGAAACATCTTTGTACTGCTAATAACTGTAAAGATGAGGACTTGTACAGGCTCAATTCACTGGATACTTAACATGCAGTTAGAAGAGTAATAGCTGTGTGGGATTAATAGACCTTATAATTAATGCACAGGATATAGGATACAATATCTGGGAACATAAGAATTCTTTACTTATACTTTTTGTCATTTGTCTTGACGAATGTACATTTTGTATATGCTCAGTTTTCAAGACCCCTCCTTCCACAGCATAGAATTCTAATTTCCATGTATTAATCATTTTATGTATGTTTCTTGAGCTTTTCATTGTCTCTGATTAGTGGAGCCCTCCTTTTCTCCTCCTCCTCCTTTTCCTCCTCTGTCTCCTCCTTAATTTCTCTTTTACTTAATTTTTGATTTTGTTAATACACTTTTTAACTTTTGGAACTTGTGAGATAATTTTGCATTCTGTAGAGGAGGTTGGCCTAAAATTTCATTTGAAATTGTGAATTTGACTTTGGTCTTTAATTACTTTAAAAAAATTTTTTTTGTGAAAATACTTCATGTTGTCACATGCCCTTATATCTAACAACTTAGAGGAATAGGCAGAGAGTTCATACTGAGTTTACTTACAGCCAGTATAACATTTTAGAATTTTTTTCTAACAAAACAGACATATATTAATAAAAGTAAAATTGAAGTAGCAAAGGATTACTTCTTCTATTTCTGTATCTTGAGTAGTAAGCAGCAACTTGCTGTATAGACAGCTTATAACTCAAACCACAGAAAGGAAGCAGAGAGAGCTAATTAAAATATCTTGAGTTTCTTTTAAAGATAGAAATCTATTCCTAGGGATATCTTTGTCCAGTAATAATTGGTAGTCAAATATGTGAAAATTAGAAAGCAACAGTGGAAATATCATTAAATTACTTCTTTCTACTCCTTGTCACCACAGTTTCACAAATTATTCATAATTAAAATGTATACTATACAAATTTAAAGGACTGCATTAATTTTCATAGAATGAACATTGTTTAGAAGTTTAAAGTGTCTTCTGACCCTCAAGTCAATACTTTCAATGTTGTCCTTGTATAATCAAAAGCAATGTACATATTTCTAGCATACAATAACATAAAATACATATTACGTTTCCTCTGACATGAACTCAGGCTGTCCTGAAAAATGCTTAGGAGGACTTTGAGCTTCATATTTTTCTGCTCTACATCCAAGACGCTGTTGCTCCTTGTGTGTAAAATATAACTGCATTTGTGACAAAGGTCAAATTCAAATCTGTTTATGTTAGGCATTACACTACCAAATGTTGAATATCAAGCATAAATGTCCAGGAATTTGCAAGCTGCACAGCATTTCCATTTCTAGTCGTTCACAATCCAAATTCTCTATAAAACTCCAAAGTCTCATTTTGAAAAGGGGCTCCTTTAAAAGTATACTTTCTTACCTCAAGGGTGAAGAAGCAAGCAACAATGTGACTAGAGCAAAATCAAACCGCAGTGGTGTTAATAAAGTAACATCCTAATTATGGTGATCCATTTACTATTTTCTGTAAATTTTAAAGGGTCTGTATAATTTCTCTAGCTCTGCCCTTTGCTGCATATGTGCAAATGCTCTTGTAGGCTATGGCCTTCTCCACACCATGGATGCTACTGAAATTGCTGGTTATCCTATGCTACTTGCATCTTCCAAAAAGTGGGTTACCTTTCAGCAACTGTGATCGACTTTAACCTGCAGAATCATTTAGCATATTTCAGGAGACCCACATCTTCTACACAGTGACAAGTCTCAGATGCTGACCATGATGTCTCAATGCCCTCATAAACAGTGCCACTAGGTTGAATCTAGTTCCTAGTGAGTAACAGGAACTAGATTTTTGAAACACAATCCTGCATTCTGACTCCAGAAAATTCATGTCTATGCTGGTCTCTTATTTATCACAACTGATTGACTTTTTAGACTCAGATGACCAGGATTTATGACCCATCCAAGGTAGGGTTTTCTTCACTTTGTTGGCTCTGGTATTCAAATTTCTGCATTGAAATTTCCTCCAGTACATTCAACAAACAGGGAAATTTTGGTTGATTCTGGCTAAAAGGCTGAATATAAAATACAATGTGCCCCTCTCAATTTTTTTGTTTTATATTGATTGTGATGAAACAGAAATAAGGAGAGAGAAGAGAGAGAGAGAGAGAGAGAGAGACAGAGACAGAGACAGAGACAGAGAGGAGAGAAGAGATTGGAGAGAGGAGAGAGGAGAGAGGAGAGAGGAGAGATATTAAACAAGACAAGGATCATTAGATTTTGAAAATGTTAGCCAATAGAGGAAATAAATCATTTGAGAAAACATTTCTTACATTTCATCCAAAATTTGATGAGAAGAAATTTGAAGAGAAAGTAGAATCAAGAGACACCTATGAAATCTGATGGCAATATAATTTTTGCTTTTATTAACTAATATTTTAGCATGTTGTATGAATATTCTATGCAAAATAATCTCAGAATTTTCACACATCTCCTCACCAGATATACAGTATGGTCATGAAAAAATAAAGTAGAAGAAAACAAAGCAAAACTATAAATCCTTTGTGCTGTTTTTCTAGACACAGCAAGATGGTCAAATGCATTGAATCATACTTGCCTTGGAATCACAGCTCATCAAAGTCAGTGCATTAATAATTGGACATGGGAACCTGAGCCTCGGGACCACAGACACCGCCGGACCCTGAAGGAAACAGACCGGATAAACAGTTCTCTGCACCCAAATCCCGTGGGAGGGAGAGCTAAACCTTCAGAGAGGCAGACAGGCCTGGGAAACCAGAAGAGACTGCTCCCTGCACACACATCTCGGACGCCAGAGGAAAAAGCCAAAGACCATCTGGAACCCTGGTGCACTGAAGCTCCCGGAAGGGGCGGCACAGGTCTTCCTGGTTGCTGCCGCTGCAGAGAGCCCCTGGGCAGCACCCCACGAGCGAACTTGAGCCTCGAGACCACAGGTAAGACCAAATTTCCTGCTGTAAGAAAGCTGCCTGGTGAGCTTGGGACACACCGAAGCAGAATTTCTCTAGGACCGGGCAGGTTCTGTGTTTACCGGAAGTCCCACACCCGCGGATCCCGGCCTGCAGCAGCTCTCTGCTCCCAGACCCGGTGAGAGAGAGACCCAACCGCCTGGTCAGGTGGGCACTCCTGAGGCTGCAGAGCGGAAGAGACCACCAACACTGCTCACCCCTGCCCACATCCCTGGCCCAAGAGGAAACTGTATAAGGCCTCTGGGCTCCCGTGGGGGAGGGCCCAGGAGCGGCAGGACCCCTGCCGGAGACACCGCTGGACCCTGAAGGAAACAGACCGGATAAACAGTTCTCTGCACCCAAATCCCGTGGGAGGGAGAGCTGAACCTTCAGAGAGGCAGACAAGCCTGGGAAACCAGAAGAGACTGCTCTCTACACACACATCTCGGACGCCAGAGGAAAAAGCCAAAGACCATCTGGAACCCTGGTGCACTGAAGCTCCCGGAAACGGCGGCACAGGTCTTCCTGGTTGCTGCCGCTGCAGAGAGCCCCTGGACAGCACCCCACGAGCAAACCTGAGCCTCGGGACCACAGGTAAGGCCAAATTTTCTGCTGCAAGAAAGCTGCCTGGTGAACTCAAGACACAGGCCCACAGGAACAGCTGAAGACCTGTAGAGAGGAAAAACTACACGCCCGAAAGCAGAACACTCTGTCCCCATAACTGACTGAAAGAGAGGAAAACAGGTCTACAGCACTCCTGACACACAGGCGTATAGGACAGTCTAGCCACTGTCAGAAATAGCAGAACAAAGTAACACTAGAGATAATCTGATGGCGAGAGGCAAGCGCAGGAACCCAAGCAACAGAAACCAAGACTACATGCCATCATCGGAGCCCAATTCTCCCACCAAAACAAACATGGAATATCCAAACACACCAGAAAAGCAAGATCTAGTTTCAAAATCATATTTGATCATGATGCTGGAGGACTTCAGGAAAGACCTGAACACACTTAGGGAAGCACAGGAAAACATTAATAAACAAGTAAAAGCCTACAGAGAGGAATCGCAAAAATCCCTGAAAGAATTCCAGGAAAACACAATCAAACAGTTGAAGGAATTAAAAATGGAAATAGAAGCAATCAAGAAAGAACACATGGAAACAACCCTGGATATAGAAAACCAAAAGAAGAGACAAGGAGCTGTAGATACAAGCTTCACCAACAGAATACAAGAGATGGAAGAGAGAATCTCAGGAGCAGAAGATTCCATAGAAATCATTGACTCAACTGTCAAAGATAATGTAAAGCGGAAAAAGCTACTGGTCCAAAACATACAGGAAATCCAGGACTCAATGAGAAGATCAAACCTAAGGATAATAGGTATAGAAGAGAGTGAAGACTCCCAGCTCAAAGGACCAGTAAATATCTTCAACAAAATCATAGAAGAAAACTTCCCTAACCTAAAAAAAGAGATACCCATAGACATACAGGAAGCCTACAGAACTCCAAATAGATTGGACCAGAAAAGAAACACCTCCCTTCACATAATTGTCAAAACACCAAACGCACAAAATAAAGAAAGAATATTAAAAGCAGTAAGGGAAAAAGGTCAAGTAACATATAAAGGGAGACCTATCAGAATCACACCAGACTTCTCGCCAGAAACTATGAAGGCCAGAAGATCCTGGACTGATGTTATACAGACCCTAAGAGAACACAAATGCCAGCCCAGATTACTGTATCCAGCAAAACTCTCAATTAACATTGATGGAGAAACCAAGATATTCCATGACAAAACCAAATTTACACAATATCTTTCTACAAATCCAGCACTACAAAGGATAATAAATGGTAAAGCCCAACATAAGGAGGCAAGCTATACCCTAGAAGAAGCAAGAAACTAATCGTCTTGGCAACAAAACAAAGAGAATGAAAGCACACAAACATAACCTCACATCAAATATGAATATAACGGGAAGCAATAATCACTATTCCTTAATATCTCTCAATATCAATGGCCTCAACTCCCCAATAAAAAGACATAGATTAACAAACTGGATACGCAACGAGGACCCTGCATTCTGCTGCCTACAGGAAACACACCTCAGAGACAAAGACAGACACTACCTCAGAGTGAAAGGCTGGAAAACAACTTTCCAAGCAAATGGTCAGAAGAAGCAAGCTGGAGTAGCCATTCTAATATCAAATAAAATCAATTTCCAACTAAAAGTCATCAAAAAAGATAAGGAAGGACACTTCATATTCATCAAAGGAAAAATCAACCAAGATGAACTCTCAATCCTAAATATCTATGCCCCAAATACAAGGGCACCTACATATGTAAAAGAAACCTTACTAAAGCTCAAAACACACATTGCACCTCACACAATAATAGTGGGAGATTTCAACACCCCACTCTCATCAATGGACAGATCATGGAAACAGAAATTAAACAGTGATGTAGACAGACTAAGAGAAGTCATGAGCCAAATGGACTTAACGGATATTTATAGAACATTCTATCCTAAAGCAAAAGGATATACCTTCTTCTCAGCTCCTCATGGTACTTTCTCCAAAATTGACCATATAATTGGTCAAAAAACGGGCCTCAACAGGTACAGAAAGATAGAAATAATCCCATGCGTGCTATCGGACCACCACGGCCTAAAACTGGTCTTCAATAACAATAAGGGAAGAATGCCCACATATACGTGGAAATTGAACAATGCTCTACTCAATGATAACCTGGTCAAGGAAGAAATAAAGAAAGAAATTAAAAACTTTTTAGAATTTAATGAAAATGAAGATACAACATACTCAAACTTATGGGACACAATGAAAGCTGTGCTAAGAGGAAAACTCATAGCGCTGAGTGCCTGCAGAAAGAAACAGGAAAGAGCATATGTCAGCAGCTTGACAGCACACCTAAAAGCTCTAGAACAAAAAGAAGCAAATACACCCAGGAGGAGTAGAAGGCAGGAAATAATCAAACTCAGAGCTGAAATCAACCAAGTAGAAACAAAAAGGACCATAGAAAGAATCAACAGAACCAAAAGTTGGTTCTTTGAGAAAATCAACAAGATAGATAAACCCTTAGCCAGACTAACGAGAGGACACAGAGAGTGTGTCCAAATTAACAAAATCAGAAATGAAAAGGGAGACATAACTACAGATTCGGAGGAAATTCAAAAAATCATCAGATCTTACTATAAAAACCTATATTCAACAAAATTTGAAAATCTTCAGGAAATGGACAATTTCCTAGACAGATACCAGGTATCGAAGTTAAATCAGGAACAGATAAACCAGTTAAACAACCCCATAACTCCTAAGGAAATAGAAGCAGTCATTAAAGGTCTCCCAACCAAAAAGAGCCCAGGTCCAGACGGGTTTAGTGCAGAATTCTATCAAACCTTCATAGAAGACCTCATACCAATATTATCCAAACTATTCCACAAAATTGAAACAGATGGAGCCCTACCGAATTCCTTCTATGAAGCCACAATTACTCTTATACCTAAACCACACAAAGACACAACAAAGAAAGAGAACTTCAGACCAATTTCCCTTATGAATATCGACGCAAAAATACTCAATAAAATTCTGGCAAACCGAATTCAAGAGCACATCAAAACAATCATCCACCATGATCAAGTAGGCTTCATCCCAGGCATGCAGGGATGGTTTAATATACGGAAAACCATCAACGTGATCCATTATATAAACAAACTGAAAGAACAGAACCACATGATCATTTCATTAGATGCTGAGAAAGCATTTGACAAAATTCAACACCCCTTCATGATAAAAGTCCTGGAAAGAATAGGAATTCAAGGCCCATACCTAAACATAGTAAAAGCCATATACAGCAAACCAGTTGCTAACATTAAACTAAATGGAGAGAAACTTGAAGCAATCCCACTAAAATCAGGGACTAGACAAGGCTGCCCACTCTCTCCCTACTTATTCAATATAGTTCTTGAAGTTCTAGCCAGAGCAATCAGACAACAAAAGGAGATCAAAGGGATACAGATCGGAAAAGAAGAGGTCAAAATATCACTATTTGCAGATGACATGATAGTATATTTAAGTGATCCCAAAAGTTCCACCAGAGAACTACTAAAGCTGATAAACAACTTCAGCAAAGTGTCTGGGTATAAAATTAACTCAAATAAATCAGTTGCCTTCCTCTATACAAAAGAGAAACAAGCCGAGAAAGAAATTAGGGAAACGACACCCTTCATAATAGACCCAAATAATATAAAGTACCTCGGTGTGACTTTAACCAAGCAAGTAAAAGATCTGTACAATAAGAACTTCAAGTCACTGAGGAAAGAAATTGAAGAAGACCTCAGAAGATGGAAAGATCTCCCATGCTCATGGATTGGCAGGATTAATATGGTAAAAATGGCCATTTTACCAAAAGCAATCTACACATTCAATGCAATCCCCATCAAAATACCAATCCAATTCTTCAAAGAGTTAGACAGAACAATTTGCAAATTCATCTGGAATAACAAAAAACCTAGGATAGCTAAAGCTATCCTCAGCAATAAAAGGACTTCAGGGGGAATCACTATCCCTGAACTCAAGCAGTATTACAGAGCAATAGTGATAAAAACTGCATGGTATTGGTACAGAGACAGACAGATAGACCAATGGAATAGAATTGAAGACCCAGAAATGAACCCACACACCTATGGTCACTTGATTTTTGACAAAGGAGCCAAAACCATCCAATGGAAAAAAGATAGTATTTTCAGCAAATGGTGCTGGTTCAACTGGAGGGCAACATGTAGAAGAATGCAGATCGATCCATCCTTATCACCCTGTACAAAGCTTAAGTCCAAGTGGATCAAGGACCTCCACATCAAACCAGACACACTCAAACTAATAGAAGAAAAACTAGGGAAGCATCTGGAACACATGGGCACTGGAAAAAATTTCCTGAACAAAACACCAATGGCTTATGCTCTAAGATCAAGAATCGACAAATGGGATCTCATAAAACTGCAAAGCTTCTGTAAGGCAAAGGACACTGTGGTTAGGACAAAACGGCAACCAACAGATTGGGAAAAGATCTTTACCAATCCTACAACAGATAGAGGCCTTATTTCCAAAATATACAAAGAACTCAAGAAGTTAGACCGCAGGGAAACAAATAACCCTATTAAAAAATGGGGTTCAGAGCTAAACAAAGAATTCACAGCTGAGGAATGCCGAATGGCTGAGAAACACCTAAAGAAATGTTCAACATCTTTAGTCATAAGGGAAATGCAAATCAAAACAACCCTGAGATTTCACCTCACACCAGTGCGATTGGCTAAGATCAAAAACTCAGGTGACAGCAGATGCTGGCGAGGATGTGGAGAAAGAGGAACACTCCTCCATTGTTGGTGGGATTGCAGACTGGTAAAACCATTCTGGAAATCAGTCTGGAGGTTCCTCAGAAAATTGGACATTGAACTGCCTGAGGATCCAGCTATACCTCTCTTGGGCATATACCCAAAAGATGCCTCAACATATAAAAGAGACACGTGCTCCACTATGTTCATCGCAGCCTTATTTATAATAGCCAGAAGCTGGAAAGAACCCAGATGCCCTTCAACAGAGGAATGGATACAGAAAATGTGGTACATCTACACAATGGAATATTACTCAGCTATCAAAAACAACGAGTTTATGAAATTCGTAGGCAAATGGTTGGAACTGGAAAATATCATCCTGAGTGAGCTAACCCAATCACAGAAAGACATACATGGTATGCACTCATTGATAAGTGGCTATTAGCCCAAATGCTTGAATTACCCTAGATCCCTAGAACAAACGAAACTCAAGACGGATGATCAAAATGTGAATGCTTCACTCCTTCTTTAAATGAGGAAAAAGAATACCCTTGGCAGGGAAGGGAGAGGCAAAGATTAAAACAGAGACTGAAGGAACACCCATTCAGAGCCTGCCCCACATGTGGCCCATACATATACAGCCACCCAATTAGACAAGATGGATGAAGCAAAGAAGTGCAGACCGACAGGAGCCGGATGTAGATCGCTCCTGAGAGACACAGCCAGAATACAGCAAATATAGAGGCGAATGCCAGCAGCAAACCACTGAACTGAGAATAGGTCCCCTGTTGAAGGAATCAGAGAAAGAACTGGAAGAGCTTGAAGGGGCTCGAGACCCCAAAAGTACAACAATGCCAAGCAACCAGAGCTTCCAGGGACTAAGCCACTACCTAAAGACTATACATGGACTGACCCTGGACTCTGACCCCATAGGTAGCAATGAATATCCTAGTAAGAGCACCAGTGGAAGGGGAAGCCCTGGGTCCTGCTAAGACTGAACCCACAGTGAACTAGTCTATGGGGGGAGGGCGGCAATGGGGGGAGGGTTGGGAGGGGAACACCCATAAGGAAGGGGAGGGGGGAGGGGGATGTTTGCCCGGAAACCGGGAAAGGGAATAACACTCGAAATGTATATAAGAAATACTCAAGTTAATAAAAAAAAAAAAATCACATAAGATAATAAAAAAAAAAAAATAATTGGACATGTATTGAATCCTCTGCTCAACCAACCAATAGAATTATTCTACAAAAGAAATCCAACCTGCATCATGAAATCCAGAATATACACTAAATGAGTATATATTAATAAAACACCAATCTCTAATTTATGATCCTTTTCAACAGTATTTTATTTCCTTAAAACCCAGTATCATACCTGTTCCCTATGTACCTCTTTACAAGAATTCGGAAACACCAGTCATGTTATATAGCATTATAAAACTCCTCATGAGTGAAACTTATATACTTCATATGTATGGGATTAAAAGAATTTTTTTACTAGAATGTAAGCAAGGATTGTTTGTCAGGGAATATTGCCAAAAGCAATCCCCATCAAAATTCGAGCTCAATTCTTCATTGATTTAGAAAGAGCAATTTGCAAGTCCATTTGAAATAACAAATATGCCAGAATAGTAAAAAATATCCTTAACAATAAAAGCACTTCTTGCTGAAATCCCTGTCCCCAACCTCAGGCAGTATTGCAGAGTAATACTGATAAATACTGTATGTTACTGGTATAGAGACAGGTAGGTAATTCAATGGAATAGTATTGAAGACTCAGAAATGAACTCACTCACTTATTTTCACTTGATCTTTGACAAAGGAGCTTAAACCATCCAGTGGATAAATGATAGCATTTTCACCAAATTTTCCTGATTCAATAGGAGGTCCTCATGTAGGAGAATGTACATTTTTGCATTCTTATAACACTATCCAAACCTTAAGCCCATGTGGGTCAAGGACCTCCATATCAAACCACATACACTCAAACTAATAGAAGAAAAAGTGGTTAAGATCCTTGAACATATTGGCACTGGGGAAATTTTCCTAAACAAAACACCAATAGCTTATGCGCTAACATCAAGGAATGCAAAAATGGGACCTCATAAAATTGCATAGCTTCTGTAAGGCAAAGGACACTGTCATTAGGAGAAAATGGCTACCAAAAGATTGGGAAAAGATCTTTACAAATCCTACATCTGACAGAGGACTAATATCCAAAATATACAAAGAACTAAAGAAGATAGACTCCAGAAAGCCAAATAATCGTCTGAAAAACAGGGAACAGAAGACAATAGAGGAAAATGCATAGTGCCATCTGGGCCCCCTGTGCAGAGGTACCCTGGAGAATGAGGGGCAGGCCCTTCTTGTTGCTGCCCTCACAGAGAGCTGAAACCTAGCCCTGAGGAGTGAGTTCAGGCCCGAGACCAGAGGTAAGAGCAACTTTTCTGTTCCAAGTCACCTGCCTGGTGGACTCAGGACACACAAAGGCAAAATTCCTCTGAGACCAGATACTTCCAGTTTCTAGCTGGCACCTGAACCTCACTGATTCTTGCCCACAGCAACCTCCTCTCAAACCCCATGGGTGAGAGAGCACATCACCCAAAAGTGTGGGCACTCCTGAGACTCCAGGGCAGGACAGACTACCACTCCTGCCCACATTTGCCCACCTCCACGGCCCACGAGGAAACTATATATGGCCTCTGGGAACTGGAAGATAGGGGCACTCAAGCTGCAGGAGCCCTGTTGTCCAGACTGTGCCCAGATGTGAAGGGACCTGGTCAAACAGTTCCCTGCACCAAAATTCTATGGGAGGGAGAGTTAGACCTTCAGAGGGGCAGACATGCCTGGGAAACCAGAGGAAACTACTCTCTGCCCACATTTCTGATTCTAGAGGAAACCACCTAGTGTCATCATGGCCCCCTGTGCACAGGGACCCAGAAGTAGGGGAAGGCCCTTCTGGTTGCCACCCTCAGGGAGAGCTGAAACTGAGCCCTGAGGAGAAATTTCAGGCCTGAGACCAGAGGTAAAACCAACTTTTCTGCTCCTAGTTACCTGCCTGGTGAACACAGGACACCCACCCACAGGAACAACAGAAAGCCAATAGACAGGAAGACTACACACCTGAAAGAACAACACTCTATTCCCATAACTGGCTGAAAGAAAACAGGAAAACAGGTCTACAGCACTCCTGACACACAGGCCTATAGTATGTTCATGTCACTGCTAGAAATAGCAGAACAAGGTAAAGCCAGGGACAACCTGATGTTGAGAGGCAAGAACAAGAAACCAAGCAACAGAATCCAAGACTATATCGCATCATTGGAGCCCAATTCTCTCGCCAAAGCAAACACTGAATATCCACAAGAAAAGCAAGATCTAGATTTAAAACCACATTTGATCAAGATGATGGAGGACTTCAAGAAAGACATAAAGAATTCCCTTAGAAAAATGCAGGAAAACACAAGTGAACAAGTAGAAGCCCTTAGAGAGAAAACACAAAAATCCCTGAAAGAATTCCAGGAAAACACAATCAAGCGGGTGAAGGAATTGAAAATGGAAATAGAAACAATAAAGAAAGCACATAGGGAGACAATCCTGGATATAGAAAACCAAAGGAAGAGACAAGGAACCAGAGATACAAGCACCACCAACAGAATACAAGAGGTAGAAGAGAGAATCTCACGAGCAGAAGATTCCATAGAAATCATCGACACAACTGTCAAAGATAATGTAAAATGGAAAAAGCTACTGGCCCAAAACATACAGGAAATCCAGGACACAATGAGAAGATCAAACCTAAGCATAATAGGTATAGAAGAGAGAGAAGACTCCCACCTCAAAACACCAGTTAATATCACAAAACAATAGAAGAAAACTTCCCTAACCTAAAGAAAGAGATGCCCATAAACATACAAGAAGCCTACAGAACTCCAAATAGATTGGACCAGAAAAGAAACTCTTCCCATCACATAATAGCCAAAACACCACATGCACAAAAAAAGAAAGAATACTAAAAGCAGTAAGGGAAAAAGGTCAAGTAACATATAAAGACAGACCTATAAGAATTACACCAGACTTCACACCAGAGACTATGAAAGCCAGAAGATCCTGGACAGATGTCATACAGACCCTAAGAGAACACAAATGCCAGCCCAGGTTACTGTATCCAGCAAAACTCTCATTAACATAGATGGAGAAACCAAGATATTCCATGACAAAACCAAATTTACACAATATCTTTCTGCAAATCCAGCCCTACAAAGGTTAATAATTGGTAAAGTCCAATACAAGGAGGCAAGCTACACCCTAGAAAAAAACAAGAATCTAATCATTTAGTACCAAATAAAAGAGAAGAGAAGCACACAAACATAATCTCACGTCCAAATACGAAGGAAGCAACAAACACTATTCCATAATATCTCTCAACATCAATGGCCTCAACTCCCCAATAAAAAGACATAGATTAACAAACTGGAAACGCAGTCTGCTGCCTACAGGAAACACACCTCAGAGACAAAGAAAGAAACTACCTCAGAGTAAAAGGCTGGAAAACAGCTTTCAAAGCAAATGGTCCAAAGAAGCAAAGTGTAGTAGCCATTCTAATATCGAATAAAATTGATTGTCAACCAAAAGTCATCAAAAAAGATAAGGAAGGACATTTTATATCCATCAAAGGAAAAATTCCATTTTTAATTCCTTCAGCTGTTTGATTGTGTTTCCTGTCATTCTTTCAGGGATTTTTATGTTTCCTTTCTAAAGGCTTCTGCTTGTTTATTGTTTTTTTTCTTGAATTTCTCTAAGGGAGTTCTTTATGTCTTTCTTAAAGTCCTCTATCATCATGATCAAATGTGATTTTAAATCTAGATCTTGCTTTTCTGCTTTGTTTGGATATTCAGTGTTTGCTTTGGTGGGATAATTGGGCTCCAGTGATGCCATGACGTCTTGGTTTCTGTTGCTTGGTTTCCTGTGCTTGCTTGCTGCCATCACATTGTCTCTGGTGTTACCTCGCTCTGCTATTTCTGACAGTGGTTAGACTGTCCTATAGGCCTGTGTGTCATTAGTGCTGTAGACCTGTTCTTCCTCAGTCAGTTATGGGAACAGAGTGTTTTGCTTTCAGGCGTGTAGCTGTTCCTGTCCACTGGTGTTCAGGTGCTCCTGTGGGCATGTGTCCCAAGTCCACCAGGCAGGTCACCTGGAGCAGAAAAGGTGGTCTTACCTCTGGTCTCAGGCCCAGAGTCGCTCCTCAGAGCTGGGTGTCAGCTCTCCCTGAGGGCACAGGGGGCCCAGAAGGCACCAGGCGCTTTCCCCCAGAGTCAGAAGTGTGGGCAGAGAGTAGTCTCTTCTGGCTTCCCAGGCTCCTCTGCCCCTCTGAAAGTCTAGCTCTCCCTCCCACGGGATTTGAGTGCAGGACCGGGTCCCTTGAGATCCAGATGGTATCTGGACCTCAGCATTGAGTGCCCCCATCTTCCTGTTCCCAGAGGCCCCATACAGCACCCCCTTGGGACAGGAATGTGGGCAAGGGGGGTAGCACTGGCAGTTCCACCAGCCCTGCAGTCTCAGGAGTGCCCACCTGTCTCAGCGCGGAGCTCTCTCTCCCAAGAGACCTGGTAGTAGGGAGCTGTGGGCTGGGATCAGAGAGGCTCGTACTCCAGCTAGAAACCAGAAGTGCCCAGTCCCGTAGGAACCCTGCCACTGTATGTCCTGAATCCAACAGAGAGGGCACCCAGAGCAGAAAAGCTGGTCCCACTTCTGGTCTCAGGCCTGGAGTCCCTCTTCAGAGCTGGGTGTCAGCTCTCCATGAGGGTTGCAACCAGAAGCACTTTTTGACTCATAATGTACTGTATCTTTAAACATACTGGTAATTTTTCATGTAGTATGAATTCCAGTTTGTATTTTAATTTGTGGGTATGTGTGGGCATATGTCTCTCTTTATCTTTGTGCTTCTTGTGAGTTTTTTTCATTCCTTTTGTTGTTGATTTTGTTTTGTTTTGGTTAGTTTTTTTTTTTTATTTGCCTATTTGCTTTCTAAGGAGAGAAAGATTGAGAACATGAGTATTAGGTGGTTCAGAACGGGGCAAGATGTAAAAAAATTCTTTTTTAAAATTAGTGATTAAAAAACAAAGATACATGCCATGTTCATTCATCTTAAGACATTAAAATTTAATTAACCTACTAATGTAGATTGCATTCTTTTCATTGGTCAGAGGAAAACATGTGGAAGTCAATTCTCTACTTTTGCATGATGCTTCTTGTATGGAACTGTGGTGGTTTCTATATGTTTGGCCAAAGGAATGGCACTATTAGAAGATATGGCACTGTTGAAGTAGGAATGGACTTGGAGTAGGTATGTCACTGTGGATGTGGGCTTTAAAACTTTCATTTTATTTGCCTGGAAAGCAGTATACTGCTAGGAAGCTTTAGATTAAGATGTAGACCTCCAGCACCTGCTGTATCATGGCTGTACAGACACTGCCATGTTCTAGCCTCGATGATAATAGACTGATCCTCTGAACCTGAAGCCAGCACCAATTACACATTGTTTTATAAGAGTTGCCTTGGTCATGGTGATGGTTCACAGCAGTAAAATGCTAATTAAGACAGAATCTGGGTTCTTCTCCCTTTTCCTCTCCTGTACCTTCATGCCTGTTTTCAATGCTAAACCTGAATTACTTTCCTCAGGCAAATTCGGAAAGACAGGGAGAAGTGGCGAAGGCATGTATACCCAGGAATTCCTTTTTAAATTGAAGATATGATACTAAATATATACATTCACATATTTATGACTTTCCACAGTGTCAGAATTTATTGAATGGCAACAAACTTAATGTTTGTCATCAGTTTTTTTAAGAGATTTTTCTAAGTAGACCCAATTTCACTCAATAACTGGTAAATTACATAGACAAATACTTTGCCTTGGATTTTATTAATTTTTTAAGATTATGTATTTTTGTTTGTCTATATGTAGGTCTGAGAAGTACTTATGCACAGAGCCTGAAGATATCAGAAGAATTCTTCAGATTATCTAGGAAAACTTTAAACAGTCATGTCTATTCTGGGAATTGAATAGATATATTAAGTAAGATCACTCAGTGCTTTTAAATACTGAGTCATAATTGAGGGCATGGAGACAGGTTTTTACATTGTCAATCTTAATTACTAGTATTATACTTCCATCTCAGTGTGGTATGTTTTGATCAAGATAAACACTTTAAAACCTTTATCCCCTTCAGAGTGTAATGGAAACTAAATATCTTTGTCAAGAAGTGGAGTGTTGAGTACAATATGCTAGAGATATATGATATTTAATCTTAGATTAGAGAAGTAATTTCATCATCTGATGAAACAAATGTATAAAAGTGGCTACATGAACCATGCCAAACAAGTCTTAGCTCTAGGTAAAAATTATTGACAGTATAAAGAAAAACTTTGTATAAAAACAGATATGTCAAAATGAATTATCAACAATTTTCACATAATATAGTATGGAAGTCTAAACCTCTTTCCTGTCCACAAGCTGTTTTATAATTTATAGAGATTGTAAATGTAAGTTACAATAAATAAATATAGATTCTCAGCTATTAGCCCAAGGTACATAGAGTGGGACATTTCCTTTCCCAGGCTCCATAATTCCATCTCTGTCTCTTACGTTTGTCTAATAATTGAAACTTAGCATGATACTTTCACATCTCTAGAACACCAGTTTCATAATTTCCAGTGACAGGGAATGTTCAAGTAAAAAATTATTGACCTCTAATTTCAATTTTTATGTGATATTGGGAAAAAGAGAATATTATTCATTGTTGGAAAAAGAAGATTTAAGTGGAAAGTGAAGTTATTACTTAGAAAATAATGTCTCAAATTATTGGAATAAGAGTGGTGCTTACTAGTAGATAGCTTAGCAAACTTGTCCAAAGCTCTGGACTTTTATCCATGCAAGTATGGAAACAAGAAAAATAAGATAATCAAACAAAATTATATATTCTGTTTTGGACATACTTTCAATACTTAGTCAAATTTTATTTGGGATTATTAACATTTTTATGATATCTGTCCTTTTTCACATAAAATCATATTTAACAAAATAATTTTTCAGTGAACAAAGCACCCAACGGCCTCTACACAAATGTATGTTTCTTATCCCTCCCTGTTTAAAAAAAAATGTCTCTCTCATACTTAATAATTTTCCATCCATTGTTACTTTATTATAAACAAAGTTTTAGCTATAAACAAAATCCCAATAACCTATGATGTCCTCACATACAACATCTATGGGCAGTTTTCAGAAAAGTATTGTGTAATTTTTTTAAAAAATATAAGACACAGATGCTCAAAGGAAATGCGACTACACTCACATGTGTGTGTGTGTTTGTGTGTTTGTATGAAGAATACCATGATACTTTAAGAAGAACTTTGTGGTAATTATGTAGTAACAAATACCTTATGTAAAATTTTATCTCTCACTTTTTGCTAGACAAATAATGGTAGAAATAATACAGAATGCTAGAACTAAAAGCAAAAATTTGTTTCAGACGTCCATACTGTATTTAAGGAATAATATCTAAATTAATTTTTTTAAATTACCTTTCTCACCAATAGAGAAAATGAAAATACATTCTTTGATTAAAAAAAAAGGCAAACTGACATATTAGACAGCTTTTGCAATCAGAGAATTAATGCTGAACTTTTTCTTTCCTTGTGTATGAAAACAGAACTTTTGTAGGACAGGCATCTAAAAGTATATTTAAAGAATGCAACCTTAATATAAAGAGATGTATCTTAAAAAACCCCTATCACTGTCAATTCATTATTTAGAAAATTAGTTCCTAAACTTGGAAGTGAAGCAACAAACATCACTAGATCCAGAGAACTGGAGCTGGTCACCATCTACAAAAGAAAAACAGGCTAGAGTTACAAATGTTTTCAGCTTGAGGAAGTTGTATGCTGAGATGAACATTGTGCCATGTTATTTTCTGATTCCTCTTCTGCAGCCAAGTCCAGTCTGTGAACCAGGATTGTGATGTACTTTTTTTTGCCAGTATTGCCAAGAGGAGTACAACACTGTAATGGGATTTTAGTGAAGTTGGGGAGGTACTGAAAAGGAGAGTATATACTCAGTTACTCATCTTTAATGTTGGTTGTCAACATTCCGTTTAAACACCTTTCCAATTTGGCTGTTTTCTAAGCCCATGCCTCAAACTCATCTAGGAGTCAGATTCAAAAGCTAAAGATAATATGTACCATAAAGAACCCTGTCCAGAATTAGTCATGTGTGGCGAAATAATGTATATAAAATATAACACCACAATTTTCAATGAAAATAGTTTTGATATTTTAAGTTTTGGACTTTAATATGTTCTATGACTTTAACATTTGCAATGTTGGCACCACTTCAATGCTATTCTCTGCAAATTGCTGAAACACTGATTCAAACAAGAAAAAGGTTCAAAATTACTAATGACACTCCTCTGTCACTGGTGGGAGTGCAAGTTTTTATATCACATTGGAAATTAATTTGGCAGTTTTTCAGAAAACTGGGGATAGGTCTACCTCAAGAATCAGCTGTAAACCTAGTTATATGCCTAGAAAATGCTCCAACATTCCACAGAGCCTCTTGCTCAACTCTGCTCATAGTAGCTTTATTCATACTAGCCAGAAACTAGAAACAACCTAGATGTCCCTCCGTTGGGTGGTGGGCTGCAAAAGGTAGCCTTATTACTGTTCAAGATAGGTCCAATTCCCAGGGACCATAAGAGACAGCAGGAACATTTCCAGTCTCCCTGGAGATCAGATCCCTCTCATGTAGCTACAACCCCCACATCCTCCTGCAGAGAAGTTTGAAACAGATAAGTCACATAGGGAAATGCCTCAAGACCCTCATCCACAGGTGACGATGTGACCACAGTTTATGTAGGCTTAAGACAGATGACATAGACGCAGGATCATGCCCCCAAATATGAACATGAAATATTCCCAAGCTCTCAGACCCTGACTCATACCGGAAGTATATTTAAGAATCCTATCCAGAAGGATTAAAGGTGTGCAGGAATTAATCCAAAGCCTGAGAGCTTTCATAAGATCACTGTAACACTGTCATTTAGGGAAGAGATTTTTCTCCTGAAATTGCACCAGGACCTACCGTGTACCCCTGGCCAGCTAGTCACTTTCCATCTGGCTTAGGTGGCCTGAGCAACCACAGCTGCAGGGGCAGATGGAGGCAGAACAGCACCAGCAATGGGGCAGCAGAAGTCCCCCCCCCAACTTTCCTGAGTTTTCTCTCCTTCCTTTGAACCTGTGTACCTAGCTGAACCAGAGATCTCTGTGGAAAACCTCAAGCATGAAGGCCAATATTTCTCTACTGAAGAATGGATAAAGAAAACGTGTAACATATACAGAATGGAATACTAGCCATCTATTAAAAACAAAGACATCATGAATTTTGCAGGCAGATGATTGGAATTTGACAATATCAGGCTGAGTGAGGTAACCTAGTCCTAAATGGACAGGAATGATAAGTACTCACTTATAAATGGATATTAGTCATTAAATACAGATTCCATGTTATGCTCCATAAAGCCAAAGAACCTAAACAAGAAAGAAGGCCCAAACAAGGAACCTTGAATGTCATTTAAAAGAGGGGATAAAATAATCAGAAAAGCAAATTCAAAGAGGGAACTGAGAATGAGGGTAAATGGGGAGGGGAATGCAGGTTCAGAATCAGACATTGGGAAGTTCAAGAGAGATGCCTAGATGGCCATGAAAATGAATGGAAATCTGCAACTGACAGGTAGGAGGAGATAGACTTGGGATGAGTGTGGTACCCAAGAATCAACTGTGATGACCTTAGCTGTGACTCACAACACCAATGAGACCAGGAAATGACCCCAGTGGAGCAGTAAAGACACCAAGAAACCTAAAAAAATTTCAACCCCAAATTTATCTTATCTACAAGAAATGTAGGCACTGGGAAGGAAGCAAAGACATAGAGAAGGGCCAATCAATAAGAAGGCCAACTTGTGACCAATCCCATGGGCAAGCACCAGTCACTAACACTATTAATTTTACTCTGTAATGCTTGCAGACAGGACCATGTCCTGTGACAGGCTCCACCAAGCAGCTGTCTCAGACAAATACAGTAACCCAGAGCCAAAGAATGGATGGAGCTTAGGGACTCTTATGGAAGAATGGGAGGAAGGATTTATAGCACTGACGAGAAAAGAACTAAAAAGGAAGATGAATAGGGTCAACTAATCTGGAACCTTTCTTCTCTTGGAGTCTGAACCACCAACCATAACATAACCATGTGGACCTAGGCCTCATTGCACATATGCAGCAGATGGGCAGCTTGGTTGTCAGGTGAGAATCAAAAAACTGGATACTGGGAGAGATACAAAGCTCTTTCCTCTGTGTAGGACATGCTCTTCTACTTGGACTTTCTTTTCTTCCCTCAGTGGAAGAGGAAGCACCTATCTTTCCTGAGACTTAAATTGCCAGGGTGGCAGGATGCCTAAGCAGCCCACACTTGCTCAAAGGAAGAGAGGAAGAATAGGGTGAGGGCTGTGGGAGGGGTGGTGACTATGGATGGGGGACAGTGAGCAGAATGATAGGGGAAGAAATAAAATATAAATTAAATTTTAAGAAGTTAAAAAATGAAAAAATAAAAAAGGAAGTTAAAAATGAATTTCACATATATATGTTCTAGTTATAATAAATATATAAGTCAGGAAATAATAACATGGGTCTGTATGTCATGGGAGGGGAGTGTTTAAAAAACAATGTTATAAATATTAAAGGAAACTAGTGACAGACTAAGTGTCTTAGTTATGGTTTTACTTCTGTGAACAGAAAACCAAACCAAGGCAACTCTTGTAAGGATGATATTGAATTGGGGCAGGCTTACAAGTTCATAGATCTAGTCGATTTTCTTCGTTGTAGGAGCATGGCAGTGTCTAGCCAGACATGGGGCTGCAAGAGTTGCAAGTTCCATCTCTATTCTGAAGGGAGCCAGCAGAAGATTGTAACCCAGATATCTAAGATGAGGGTATTAAAGTCCACACCCACAGTGACACACCTACTCCAACAAAGTTACATTATCTGATAGTGTCATGCCCTAAGTCAACCATATACAAACAATCACACTGAATTAAATGGCAATGGTAGTAGAAACTGAGATTTGAAGAGGGAATATTAGGAAGGATAATTATCCCTAAAGTTATTTTGAAAATGGCATATGGAAGCAAACATTTATAAGAGGAGGTTAACTGTACAAATATACATACACATATTTTTCAAATAGGATTATCTAGTAGTAAGAAAATGATTTCTTCACTGGACACTGTAGCCTAACAAATACATAGTGCAGAGCCAATACTGGGTTGTCTACTTTGAAGTTACTTTTCAGAGACTTTCCATACAGTTCAGACCATTACAGCAACTCCTATACCATGCCTGCCTGGATGGTGCTATTCTGCTATGCTCCCACCTGAACCTCTGAACCAGTAACCCATCCCCAATTAAATGTTCTTCTTTATAAAACTTACATTGGTCATGGTGTCTGTTCACAGCAATAAGACCCTAAGACAAATTACAAAAATAACTACGAATAAGCAACTGTCAGTACTCATACCCAGTTGGGAATACTAAAATTCTCCATACTAGGTCAAAGCTCAAGACCTGGAAGAAATTCTACTTAATATCTCTATAAATGGCCTGGCTACTGTAAACATGGCCTCCTATAATTAGGGTTACATGTGTGCCCCTCACAAGATTAAGCACAAGTTCAAGTAAGGAAGAAGGAGGGCTTCTCAATATTCCAACCCTACCTGTACACATTCTTATTGACATAGGTGTGTACTAGGGTGGCAGTGTTCTGGTTCCTTTGAAATGTGGTCACTGGTAAGGATAAACAGAACATATTTCAGAAAAATAAAACAAGATACAAGAAACTCAGAACCAGCATCATGCTGAGTGGAAAGAAACTCAAAGATATTTTCATTAAAATCAGAAAAAAGACAAGAAAGTTGATTCTTTCTGTCTTATTCAGTACAGTATTAGGAGAATAATTTGAATAGGATATGATTTTATGTATATAATTTCCTAAATGTGCCAGCAGAAACATGATAATGCTGATAATTATTTTCAGCAAAGTAGCAGTATAAACAAATCAATACAGGATCATGTCCTGAAATAAATATTTTGAGGAACAAATCATAGGAACAAAAAATTTATAAAACATATATTATATAACATCACATATAACATTGTTATATATAATGCATAACAGCATGTTATATAAAATATTACATGTGTATATGTGTAATCACCAATCATTATCCTTCACACAAATTAAAAAACAGTTTTGTAAAATTACATGGAATCAAAAAAAGACTCCCTGTAGAATAAAACTGAACAATAAACAAGGTTTCGTAGGTATCGGCATGGCAGATTTCAAATTGTACTATAACATAGGTAAAGTAACAAAAACTATAATGAATGGTGCTACTCTGTTATTTCTGTATTAATTAACAGCTCTGTAAGAGCAACAGCCTTAGTAAACCCTCAGCTGCTGTTGATTTGGATCAACATAGGCTTGTGTTTAAGAAACACTTTAAAAATCTAAAACCCCAAAAACATTTTCAAATAAAAAACAAAATACAATTGGTAAAATAAAAGTGCATTCATTCCTCTGAGGAAATCTATGTCTTCATGCCTATTATTAGTCTGCACTGTTACCACAATACATATCTTATAACATTTGGGTTAGTGTTTTTACATCATTTTGAGTGTGTTAACAACTGGGTCTCTAATTCTTGTATCTGCTCCTTTTCCTTCTGTTAGGTTGCTTTGTCCACCCTCAATATTATGTTCTTTGTTTATCTTATTATATTTTATTTCGGAAAGAGAAAGGGAACAGATCTGGAAGAAAAGAGAGGTGAGGTGAAACTGGGAAGATTAAAAATAAAAGGAAAACTGTGATCACCATTTAAATAGAAAAATTAAGAATGGAAATGAAAACTAAGACAATAAATTTACACTAAAAAATACACCATTTTATAATGAAAAGCAAAAACAATTCCAAAAAGACAAGAAATCATACAAACAAACAGAAACAAAAGAAAAGACATGCTTTTGTGGATTTAATTGATGGAGGATGGATAAAATCGACCCGGCAAAAACAAAAACACATCTGCATTCTATTTTGCATATCTCATAAAATGTATTCAAATCAAGGAATCAAATCCAAGTATAGATTATATATCTAAAGTAATTTCTTTCCAATCCAACATTTTATTGTTGAATCTGGGCAAAATTTAAAAATAAAAACATATTAACAAATAACACGTACATAAAGACATGGAAGTATTGCCATGACATTCAAACTAGATCACCTTATGAGATCACAGAATAAAATGGTTTATTATTCTGTACTACTCTATACACTGTATGTGAGTATGTGTGCAGGTGTTTGTGTGGCTGTGGGTGTGCATGTATATCTGTAGAAGATACACCACGTTTCCACATGTTTGCAGTATACACACTTACTCTGCTTACTACTCTTTCTTAAAGCAATTTTGGAAATCCCTTTCTTTTATTATAACTATCATAACATCAAAACACATTCTTAACTAAAGCTCTAATCATTCAGAAACTAAGAAGTGCAAACCAGCATTATCTCTTGTGTGCTTTCCCTCTGAAGATAATCTGTATGTTAACTCTCAAGTGTTTCTATCCCTTCATATCTTTCAGTCTATGGCAGATACCAAGATACCATTTTAACTTCACTATGGATGTTATTTTTATGCAACATACACATACCAACTTAAATGTTCTTTTTCTTTCCTGACTGCCATTCCTCCCACACACCAATAATTCACATTACTATCAGCCCTTTGAAATGCTAATAGTCACCCTGTAAGGGAACTGAGTTAAAGTGACAGGGCAGTTTGACTGCTCAAGGGGAGGAGCACTGCAGCAAACACAGCAGAAGACAGGACAAAGGAAGGCAGGTCCTGATCTGATAGGTTTCTGATCTGACTGTTCAGAGTCAAAGAATTGAGATCTATAGAAAAATCTATCACAACAAATTTGCAATATTTACTGTGAAAAAGTCATGTCTATAAACAAGTTATGGGGATATGAGGGAGCTGACCTTGTTTGCTGCATTGCCTTGCTGACCATTCTTAGGGTGGATGAGACAGGAGACACTGGCTGCCTCTTCTCTGAGCAGGACCTGCTGCACTGACTTGACTAATGACACTCCCAACCCCCAGTCTGTGCTAGTGAGCTAGCATAACCCTGTATCACGCATGTGTGCCTGGTTGCCAGGGTGCAGAGATTGAAAACCTTCTCTAAAGCAAATGACACGAGACAGGCAGCCATGAGCTTTAAGCTGTCCTATTGCTAATATGACAGAGGAGGGTCTTAATAAACCCCTGTATAAATTGGTCAGGGATGGTGACTTCTGGGCAATGGTGACTACATGATACTGAATTATAATCACATTTATATCTGTATACAATGAAAGAAAGAGTGACTACAAAAATGTAATAAAACTAGGGAATGTACAAAAGCACTAGATACTTGTAATATTGGGAGAAATCACTAAGGAATACAATATGCTACTTTAACAACATTCTGCAAGTAAATGATGCACTTATGATTAACATAATATTTGCTGTATAATATAAGCATTGGTTTGACATTCAGTGATGAGTTTTTCTTCTGTTTTAAAAATTGTTTCTATGAGATACTTACTTGATTGTTTTTTAAGATAGGGTCTTACTTGTTAGAATTAGCTGGACTGGAAACAAACTTGTAGACCAGGCTGTCTTTTAACTCAGAAATTTATTAGCTTCTAACTTGTAAATGCTACAATAAAATCATACGCCAGCACAGTTAGACAAATTTTATTATTCATGTGCTGTGTGTGTGTGTGCGTGTATGTGTGTGTGTTTTCTTCTACTTATATGGAGAGGTACATAGGTATGTATCACGGGATCTGCAGATACATATAGTTTTGAGATTCCTGACATGAGTAATGGGAAATAATTTTTCAGGACAGTACTAGTTTGTACAAGCAGAAGCATCACTTATGCTCTTCTGTGCAACTTTAAGACTTGGTGATTTTGATCCCTAATGAATATGCAATAGAAGTATAAACAAAAATGTAGAAAGGTTCCTAATTTTCAACATTCAACTACTTTCCAATAAATATAAATATGATGTTGACTTAGTAATATTTTTTTCTGCAAGACAATGTCTACACAGGAAATGGATGTGCATAAATAATTATTAAATGTGATTTGAATTTGGACAATCTCCACTGTGTTTTATAAAGTCATGGAGCAAGGCCCTGGGTTCGGTCCCCAGCACCGAAAAAAAGAAAAAAAAAGTCATGGAAGAAAAACATTTGCAAATATAAAAATGTGACTTTGAATGAATATTAAAATATTCAGCTTCCTATCCCATAGCAGTAGTTCCATAAGGTATTTCTATGTGGCTAAATTTGCTTCAATATAGTAATAAGCAGATAAACATGACAATATATCGATTTATATTTTACTGAAAGAAAGGTGGGGACCACCCTTAAACAGGCTGTGCTATTTCAGATCAGTCCTTCTGAACATTTGTTCTGTTAGAGTAACACTGGCATATAGGAAAATCTGTATATTCAAATTTCCTTGTGTGCTTTGGTGTTATATTACTTTCCATTTTCAGATATGACTCTTGTTTAAAGACTGTTCACATAAGTAGAGAACATACAGTAGGTATAAAAATACAATTTAAGATGTGAGGAGTTTAATGCCCTTAAGTATGTCAATAAATAATGATGTTCTCCCAAGAGAGGTAGGAAGATTCAACAAAAAGTTGTTAAGCAACTGATAATAATAATCATGATGGTAAAGGTAATGATGATTTTGCTAAGAAAAGCTTAGATCAGGATGGTATATAAAATCAAATCTGATTGATTATTCAAGAATCCTTCAAAACACAGGAAAAAAACTCTCAAAACAGATAGAACTAGGTCTAATCACATTAAAGTAAAAATGCAATTATGTATACACAAAAATCAAGGCGATGCCAAGTCCACAATTATGTTATAATTTTTTTCTGGATGACTGACCATGATAGGGGTTTTGCATTTACTTGGCCAAGTGAATAGCACTATTTGGAGTTGTGTCCTTTTTGGAGTAGTTGAGTCAGTCTGGGCCTCATTTAAGCCTAGCTGCCTGAAAGTGAGTATTCTGCTAGCAGCCTTCAGATGAAGATGTAGAGCTCTCAATTCCTCCTTTCCTCCTGCAGAATGCCTGCCTGGACACTGCCATGTTCCTGCCTTGATGAGTAGGGACTGAACCTCTAAACCTGTAAGCCAGCCCCAATCAAATGCTGTCCTTATAAGAGTTACTTTGGTCATGGTGTCTGTTTATAGCAGATAAAACCTAACGAAGATAAATATACTATAAAAGACCCATGTTTCAGTGGTTAAAAGCATTTGTTTTGTTTGTTTGTTTGCTTTATTTTGTTGTTGTTATTTTGTTTGCAAAGAGTAGGGATTTGGTACCAGTACTCAGGTTATGGTTTAAAATAGATTGTAACTTTAATTATAGGTTTAATAATAAACAACCTCTCCTGAATTCAATGGGCACTACTCCTGCATATAGTACATTAACATGTGTATCCAAGACAATTACATATATAAAATAAACTATATAAATTTAAAAATAATTTAGAAAAAATTGTTTGGATGAAATATTCTGTCTGTTTCTTTCTTCAGTGATGGATATCTTGTCCTTTCTCTAACACACAATGAGAGTATTCCCTAATTTTGTTTGATAAATGCTCTCCAGGAGACATTGCCATTAATGTGCAGTTTAATATTCTAGAATTAATTCTAATTAATTTTTACAGTTGTATATTTATTATAATAATTGTGATCATACATATATATATATATGACAAACATATGTGATATAAACTCAATATTTCAATAAAGCAAAATTATAGGACTCAGAAATATACATGATGATATATGGCAATATAGCATATCTGTGAGAATACAGCCCCAAAAATCTAATGTTGGCAATGTATTGTCTTTCCAATGGGAGCAATCATAGTCACAAAGGAGAGTTTCCTTGAAAATTTCATTCTCCTTCTCCTTTCCTGTCAACATTCTTTTAGACTTCTTTTAAAGAGATAGGATAGTTAGTATGAATAAAAGTATAAGAGTTTCTTGAACATGATAGGTCAAATAATCAGAGTAGCAATATTTACTGATTTGTGTATGAATTTCTTTTCTTTCTCTAAGATTCTCAAATATTTTTTGAGTACTTTCATCCTAAACTGTAAATTTGAGATAAAATAAAAATACTTAACAAATACATAGATTTAAGAATTAGTTTGTGACTATATAATCTACCACTAGTTAACACTGAGGATATATTTGCAAGATTTAGGACTAACTTGTCTCTTCAAAACTGACATTGGTAAATAAGACTTTAATAAGATGCCTTCAGACCATCTCAGACAACTGCATCCATATTTAAATTGGCACTGTCTTCGTGTTCCAGCTAGTAAAGACTAGTGGCCCAGAATGCTTGAAGTACTTACCATATGGACCTTCGTAACTGATAAATATAGTGAATTGTTAATTATATATTTGTATCATACTTTTTTATTAAAAGGAGAAATAAATGCAAAACACTGAGTGCAATGGATGTGGCAAAGTTTAAGGAATATTTGTGGCATCAGTGTCAGAGAAATTATAAAGTGATAGACTATACTAAGTCAGGATATAGAGCTGCCCCCTCAGCACTTGTTTCAAAATGAAGTAGGGAAAGTTCTTTTTTATAGAAATTATTGAAACCCCAGCCCAGGGTTTCTACTCAACCTTTACTAATTGAGTTAGCTCCCTACCCCCCAAAAACTACCCACAACTCTCATACAGTCTTCATATTTCAGTAAGTCTTAATCAGCACAGGAGACGGGCAGAAATCTAGTCGCAATGATATTAGAATCTACTTTCCTAATGAAAACCCTGAATATGCACTGTTTTATCTGTGTGGTGCTTAATTAGCTCTTACTAGGCAGCCCCAATGACCATGCTGTCTTGACTTTTAACCCATGACTGTTTCTCCCTTTTCCTCTCCTGCACCTTCATTCGTATTTTCAATGCCAGAGCTGTATTATTTCCTCAGGCAAAATTGGAAAGATTGGTAGAATTGGGGAAGGCATGTATAATCAGGAATTCCTTTTTATCATAATGCTATGATAATAAATATATACATTCACATATTTGTGACTTTCCACAATATCAGAATTTATTGAATGGCAACAAATTTAATGATTGTCATCAGTTTTTTTAAGGGATATTTTTAAGTAGACCCAATTTCACCCAATAACAGGCAAATTATATAGACAAATACTATGTCTGTGAAGCACTTATGCACAGAGCCTGAAGATATCAGAATAATTCGTCAGATTGTCTGGTACATTTTTTAAACAGTCATGTGTGTTCTTGGAATTGAATAGATATATTAAGTAAGATCACTCAGTGCACTTAAATACTGAGTCTTCACTGAGGGCACAAGACAGGTTTTTACATTGTCAGTCTTAATTACTAGTATTATACTTCCATCTCAGTGTGGTCTGTTTTCATCAAGATAAACACTTTAAAACCTTTATCCCCTTCAGAGTGTAGTGGACACTAAATATCTGTGTCAAGAAGTGGAGGGTTGAGTACAATATGCTAGAGATGTATGATATTTAATCTTAGATTGGAGAAGTAATTTCATCATCTGATGAAACAAATATGTAAAGGTGGCTACATGAACCATGCCAAGCAAGTCTTAGCTCTAGGAGAAAATTACTGACAATATAAAGAAAAACTTCTCATAATGACAGAAATGTCAAAATGAATTACTGGCAAATTTCAGACAACATGGTGAGGAATTCTAAACCTATTTCCTTGTCCAATAAGCTGTGTTATAATTTATAGAGAATATAAATGTGAGTTACAGTAAATAAATATAGATACTGAGCCCAACTTATGTAGTGAGGGATGTTTTCCTTTCCCAGGCTCTGTAATCCCATCCCTGTCTCTTATGTTTGTCTAATAATTGAAACTTAGCATTATTCTTTCACATCTCTAGAGTACCAGTTTTATAATTTCCAGTGACAGGGAATGTTCAGGTAAATAATTATTGACCTCTAATTTCAATTTTTTAGATGATATTGAGAATCAGATAATATTATTCATTATTGGTAAAAGAAGATTTAAGTGGAATGTGAGGCTGTTAGTGAAAAAATAGTGCCTTAAATCATTGAAATAAGAGTGGTGCTTACTAGTAGATAGTTTAGGAAACTTGTCCAAAGTTCTGGAGTTTGATCCATACAAGTATAGAAGCAAGAAAAATAAACAACAAACAAACTACATTATATATACTGATTATGACGTACTTTCACTCTTTAATCAAATTTCATTCAGGATTATTCACTCTTTTCATGATATCTGTATTTTTCACATAGAATCATATTTAACAAAATAATTTTTCAGTGAACAAGCACCCACTGGCCTCTACAAAAGTATGTTTCTTATCCCTCCCTGTTTTAAAGAGCAAAAGTCTCTCTTGTACTTAATAAATTTCCACCCACTGTTTCTTCACTATAAAGAAAGATTTTGCTATAAACAAAGTCCCAATAACCGGTTATGTCTTCACATACAACATCTATCGACAGATTTCACAAGAGTATTGTCCATATTTTTGAAAAAATATAACACACAGATGCTCAAAGTAAATGCTCACCTGTGTGTGTGTGTGTGTGTGTGTGTGTGTGTGTGTATGTGCGCGTGTGTGTGTGTGCGTGTGTATGAAAAATAGCAGGATACTTTAAGAAATTCTATAGTAACAAATATCTTCTATAAAATTTTGTCACTCACTTTTTTGTTAGACACATATTGGTAGAAATAGTACAGAATGCTAGAACTAAAAGCAAAAAATTGTTTCAGACATTCATATCTTATTTAAGAAATAATATCTAAATTGATTTTTTTAAAAAAGTATCTTTCACACCAATAGCGAAAGTGCAAATATTTCCTTTGACAAATAAAAGCCAAATTGACATATTAGACAGCTTTTGCAATCTGAGAATTAATGCTGTACTTTTTTCCCTTATTTATAAAAGCAGAACTTTTGTAGGACAGGCATGTAAAAGCATATTTAAAGAATGCAACCCTAGTATAAAGAGATGCATCTTTAAAAATCTGTATCATTGTAAACTGATTATTTTTAAATATCAATTCTTAAACATGAAAGTGAAACAACAAAACATGATTAGGTCCAAAGAGCCTGAGACTGGTCAATATCTACAAAAAGAAAAACAGGCTA
The DNA here is from genome assembly GCF_021556685.1 of Rattus norvegicus. Taxonomy (NCBI): domain Eukaryota; kingdom Metazoa; phylum Chordata; class Mammalia; order Rodentia; family Muridae; genus Rattus; species Rattus norvegicus. Next base: position 122,921,877 of record NC_141534.1, read on the forward strand.
GAGTTGCAAATATTTTTCAGCTTGAGGAAATTGTATGCTCAGATGAACATTGCGCCATGATATTTCCTAATATTTCCTCTGGAGCCAACTCTAGTCTGTGTACCAGGATTGTGATGTACTTTTTGTGGCCCATATTGCCAAGAGGAGTACAACACTGCAATGGGGATTTAGTGAAGGGGGTGGTTACTGAAAAGGAGAGTATGTACCCAGTTACTCATCTTTAATGTTGATTTTCAACATTCCATGGAAACAAACACCTTTCCAATCTTGCTGTGTTCTAAATCTATGCCTAAAAATCATCTAGGAGTAAGATTCTACAATAATTTTAACAGATAAAGATGGTATCTACCACAAAGAGCCCTGTCAAGAATTAGTCATGGGTAGAGGAATAATGTGGTATATAAAATATAACACCAAATTTTCAATGAAGCTTTCGTGTTTTGATATTTTAAGTACAGGACTTTAATAATTTCTATGACTTTAACAGTGGCAATGTTGGCACCACTTCAAGGCTATTCTCTGCAAATTTCTGAAACAATGTGTTAAAGACAAAGATTTAAAAGTACAAGTGACACTCCCCTGTCGCTGGTGAGAGTGTAAACTTTTATATCACGTTGGAAATTAATTCTACCTCAAGAATCAGCTACATACCTAGGCATATACCTTGAAAATGCTCCAACATTCTACAGAGACACTTGCTCAACTCTGCTCATAGCAGCTTTATTCATACTAGCCAGAAACTAGAAATAACCTAGATGTTCCTCTGTTGGGCAGGCTGTTAAAGGTAGCCTGATTCCTGTTGAAGATAAGTCAAATCCCCTGGGACCTTAAGAGACAGTGGGAGCATTCCCAGTCTCCCAGGATATCAGGCCCTTTACATGTTGCTACAAACCTACACATAACCTCTGTAGAGAAGTTTGAGACAGATCAGTCACATAGGTAAATGCCCCAAGCCCCTCCTCCACAGGTGAAGATGTGACCAGAGTTCATTTATGCTCAAGACAGATCAGTCTCATAGATGCAGGATCACCCCCCCAAATATGTAGATGAGGTATTCCCAAGCTCTCAGGCCAAACCAATAAGAAGTACCTGCTGTCAGACCCTGACCCACTCTGGAAGTGTATTTAAAAATCCTATCGAGAAGGATTATAGGTGTGCGGCAATTACACCATAGTTTGAGAGCTTTCATAAGAGCTGTAACACTGTCACTTGGGGAAGAGATCTTTCTCCTGAAATTGCACCAGAAGCTCCTGTGTACCCCTTGCCCTCTTGCCAGCTAGTCCCTCTCCTGCTGGCTCAGCTGGCCTGAGCAACCAAGGTAGCAGAAGCAGAAATGGAGGCAGAGCAGGACCAGCAGCAGAGTAGCAGAAGCAGTCCCCCTCCCACCACTTGACTTCTTTCTCTCCCTTTCCTCTGAACCTGGGCACATGAGTAGACCAGAAATCTCTGTGTAAAGCCTCCATCATGAAGGCCAATATCTGTCACCTGAATGGATAAAGAAAACGTGTTGTATACACAAAATGGAATACTATCTATCTATTTTTAAAAAGTCATCATGAATTTTGCAGGCAAATGAATGGGATTTGTCAATATCATCCTGAGAGAGGTAACCCAGTCCCAAATGGATAGAAATGATAAATATGCACTTATCAGTGGATATTAGCCATTAAATACAAATTCCATTTTACACTGGGTAGACCCAAACAAAGAACCTTGAATCTCACTTAGGACAGGGGAATATAATCAGAAAAAGAAAATTCAGGGAGGGAATTGAGAATCAGAGAAGATGTGGAGGTGAATGGGGGTTCAGGATCAGATGTTGGGAAGTTCAGGAGAGATGTCTAGATGGCCATGATATTGAATGGAAATCTGCAACTGTCAGGTAGGAGGAGGTAAAAATAGGATGAGTTAGGTGCCCAAAAAATAAATGGTGATGGCCTTAGCTGTGACTCCCAACACTGATTAGAACAGGAAATGAGCCCAGTGGAACAATAGAGACACCAATAAACCCACAAAACTTTCAGCCACAAATTTATCTGATCTACAAGAAATGTAGGCACTGGGAAGGAAGCAAAGACATAGAGAAGGGCCAATCAATAATAGGGCCAACTTGTGACCCATCCCATGGGCAAGCACCAATCACTGACACTACTAATTATACTCTATAATGCTTGCAGACAGGACCATGTCTTGTAAGAGGCTCCACCAAGCAGCTGTCTCAGACAAATACAGTAACCCAGAGCCAAAGAATGGATGGAGCTTAGGGACTCTTATGGAAGAATAGGAGGAAGGATTTAGAGCACTGACAGGATAAGAACTAAAAAGGAAGACAAAGAGGGTCAACAAATCTTTTCCTTGCTTCTCTTTGAGTCTGAACCATCAACCATAACATAACCATGTGGACCTAGGCCTCATTGCACAAATGCAGCTGATGTGCAGCTTGGTTGTCAGGTGAGTCCCAAAAAACTGGATCCTGGAATAGATCGAAGATCTTTCCTGTGTGTAGGATATGTTCTTCTACTTGGACTGCCTTTTTTGCCCTCAGTGGTAGACAAAGCACCTATCTTGTCAAGGAGTTGAATTGCCATTGTGGCAGGATGCCTAGGTAGCCGCCACCTGCTCAGAGGAGGAGAGGGAAAATGGGGGAAGAATTATGGGAGGGGTGGTTACTATGGATGGGGAAAATGATTTTCACATATATATGTTCTAGTTGGAATAAATATATAAGTCAGGAAATGATAACATGGGTCTGTATTTCATGAGAGGGGAGTATTTAAAAGACGATGTTATAAATATTAAGGGAAACTAGTGACAGATTAAGTGTCTTAATTAGGGTTGTACTTCTGTGAACTGAAAACATGTCCAAGGCAACTCTAATAAGAATGACAGGGGTTGGGGATTTAACTCAGTGGTAAAGCGCTTGCCTAGTAAGCACAAGGCCCTGGGCTCGGTTCTCAGCTCCGAAAAAAAGAAAAAAAAAAAGAATGACATTGAATTGGGGCTGGTTTACAAGTTCAGAGAATTAGTCGATTATCTTCAAGGTAGAAGCATGGCAGTGTCCATGCAGACATGGGGCTGCAAGAGTTGTGAGTTCTACCTCTATTCTGAAGGCAGCCAGCAGAAGATTGTAACCCAGAAAGCTAAGATGAGGGTATTAAAGCCCACACCAACAGTGACACACCTATTCCAACGAAGTTACAATTCCAGATCGTGCAGTTCCCTAAGCCAAGCATATACAATCACATTGAATTAAATGGTGATGGTAGTCGAAGCTGAGATTTGAGCAGTGAATATGAGAAAGGATAAATATCCCTAAATTTATTTTTAAAAAGACATATGGAAGCAAACATTGGTAATAGAGGCCTCACTGCATAAATATACATATATACTTTTTCAAATAGGATTAATTATTAATAAGACGATGATTTCTCCACTGGACACTGTAGCCTAAAAATACATAGTCCAGAGCCAATACTGGATTGTCTACTTTGAATTTACTTTTCAGAGATTTCCCATATAGTTCAGCCCATAACAAACCTTCTTGGTTACCATACAGAATTTGAAAGTAAGATCCTATAGCTGAAGTCAGCACATGGTTAAGTCGAAGAACAGACATAAATTTATTTATCATTGATTCACCTATAAACTTGATTCTACTGTCTATCTTAGTGGAGAGCTTTCTTAGTATCAGAACATATGAAGTAGCCTACTGGAAAAGAAATGTAATCACCACTTTTTTCAAGCTTGGAAATACTTCCTGCCAATGAAGTTCAATTTATACAATGATGAGAATAACCAACAATTTTAATTGGAATTGTGTCACAAAATGAAATCTACATTCATTACTGTTTTCAGGAGTAGGATCCTGCACCTAAAAAGGGCCTTTATACTACTTGTACAGCTACCACTACTACTGTGCTAAGTCATATTAATTTAAATCAAACCATAATAGCTAATAATCATACCTATATATTTATGCACCTATGAAAATTATTCAGATACTAGAAAATCACATATACACGTCTATAAATGAATAGGCATAGTTTATTGTTTAATTGGGAAGGCAGTGATTCTTGTTTATATTTATACAAGTTAATGTATGCAATTTTCATATTTAGCACATGCAGTATTTTTTGTGTAAAACTATGTGGCATAATAATAATGATATATACGTAATAGTTGATAGATTCCATAAACCTATGTGGATTCCTCTTTTCATGGATTCATGATCATTAAATATTTAAAATAATGCACACAGAATAAAATACCATCCTGATATACATAAGTACCTTTTGTGAGCTTACATGGGGGAAGGATAACAGTAAAGGCAATGTGAGTAATGCATCATGATTCCAAATTACTAGCACCAATATATTATGTAAATTTTCTGATGTTTCCCTTGACTCTTTCTGGGCATTCCTTGAAAAAATTAGAGCTCACATTGTTGAAATGCTGAAGATAATATAGAAAACAAGTAATATTGGAATTAATCTGTTGTACTCCAGTTTCTTTATGTGACAGTAAACATTCTCTTAATCCTCAGTGCTCTGCAATAGTAAATATAGGTAGAGTCAAAAATTTTAACAAGTCTAAAATAGGACAATTTTGATCTTAGGTGTTATATGAATTCCAGTTTAATCTGTGAGTTACATTCTTAGTAGATAGCAGTCTCAGGAACTAAATGCTCCAAACTTGAATTTTGTAAACAATGCTTTAATCATCCACTTGTGATATATTGGTGATTTTGTAAGCAGGTTTATAGTATGGAGAATCATTTCTCTAAGGAAAATAAAACTGCGAGAGAATTAAGGTTGAAAAAGTAAGAGAACTACTTTGAAAAGCACTCCTGTAGCTAAATAAAAGTTAAATTTCAGAAAAAAGCTATGAGCTTGTGAGATTCAGAAAAACTTATGAGTGTATTTGCAATACTTATTTCATCCTCATGTGTTTTTTAAAAATTTAAAAAGTATTATTTTATGTTGTGGTTTGCCCTGGATTTATCTGTATTTTGATGCTAATTCCATTGCCCCAAGGACAGCTGCCTAGTCATGTGCTCAGGACTCAGGTGACTTCACCAGAACCTTCTCGAGATTTAAATTGTAAATTATAGGTGAGGGAAGGAACAGGATAGAAGGAGGCCTGTCATTGGATGAGAAGGAAGGATGGGTGGGAGAAGAGTTTGAAGACAGAGGAGGAGACAGAAATGGAAAGGAGAAGAGAGGAGGGAGAGGGAGAGAATCCATGGCAGGTGACTTTAAGATCCTGCTCTGTATATTTACAAGTTGTTATTAATATTCTTTTTTTTTTTTTTTTGGTTCTTTTTTTCGGAGCTGGGGACCGAACCCAGGGCCTTGCGCTTCCTAGGTAAGCGCTCTACCACTGAGCTAAATCCCCAGCCCCAATATTCTTTTTTTAAATATTAAGTTCTTTTTTCATCTTTATTGAATTGGGTATTTTTATTTACATTGCAAATGTTATTCCCTTTCCCAGGTTCCAGGCCAACATCCCCCAACCCATCCCCCTCTCCTTCTATATGGATGTTCCATTCCCCATCTTTCCCCCATCACCGCCCTCCCAACACAAATTCCATTCACTGGGGGTCCAGCCTTGGCTGGACCAAGGGCTTCTGCTTCCCACTGGTGCTCTTACATTATTAGTGTTCTTAAGGAATGGATGGTACTGGGCTTTGTATGTTTAGGTGGGCAATTATATCTTGCCAATTTGATCAAAGGTTATTGTGTTTTGTGGTCTTTCATGTGAAGATTTAAGTGTAATGGAGTGTGGGGAAGCTAGTCTAGGCCACCACAGAGATAGGATGTGTTTCTGTCATGGATACCTCTTGGGAACTAGATAGTTAGAGAGATTGCAGCCAGGCTCAGAGAGAGGCCTTCGGCAGTGTGATAGGGGATGGAGCACAGTAGGTGAGACACTTTGCTGACTGAGAATTAAGATATCCAACATGAATATCTTGGAGCACCATGGTGCCGCACCTAGCAGGGATATAAGACAACCCTACATTTTTAATTTTTTTTTTATTTTTACAACAACAATTTTATTCTTGACTACTGAGACCCCTGTGAAACTTTAACTTTGAATGCTCTATAAGTCTTGCCAAAAATATGTTGAAGAATTCTTAGTTAAATTTGTGACAGAAAAGGATAATTGGTTAGAACTACAGGTAAGGGCAGAAGTTGGAAGACAAACCTATTAGCAATTATTCATGAATAATATTTATTCCCTTAAATACCCTCTCTGATTTAGCAACCAAAATATTTTAGAGGTGTTTTGAAACAAGAATTTCTTATTTCAGTTCATATATGAAGTCAATGAAAGAAGTTTCACACTGGGACTTGGTGATTTGCCAAGCAAAGGAAAAACTATATTTTGCATATATATATATATATATATATATATATATATATATATATATATATATATATATGACATTTGAGTAGTAAGAATGAATAGAGAATCATTACAAAAATCCAAGGATAGGAAGTGACTAAAACTTTAGTCAAATTAAACAAAAAAAATATTACAAAACCTGAAGATAACATAAAAGAAGTGTAAAGCATTGACATTAAACTGCAGGAATTCAGAGTTGTGGTTTAAGGCATATATATATTTGTAAGAGGGGAAATAAATACTTTAGAATCAGGATTATTTTTATTCTAAAAAACATAAACTACCAATGTTTAGTAGATATGTGCAGAGAAAAAATCTTTAACATGGAAAGGCAAGCTACACAGATAATTTTTAAATGTGAGTTAGAGGTTGAAGCCTTTTTAATGTAATCATCCTATAAGGAGGCTTCAGTTATTGCTTTACCAAGGAACTGATTTGTCCAGTATGCAGGTGAGGAAATAAACCTTGGGAGAAATAAACTATTCTCATGAGGAACTCTGATGCAGACATGCATTCAGGGACAAACAGGATTCACCTTTTGGGCTGAATGTTCTTATATCATGCATTGCATCTCCACATAGTACAGAGCCGATTTTCTGGTCTTACTGAAAACAAATACATTTCTTGGCCCTGATCTTAGAGTCGTAATGGACATAACTGTGGAAAGAATCTACATGTAGGGCTATCAAGAGCACTGCCATCTCCTTGGATACTGAGGGAAAATAACATGGTCATTCTCACATTGAAAAAAATGTTTTTAAGTGATTTGTCACTCTTTTTACTTAATAATTTTATTCATTTACATTTCACCTTTACCTATTATCCCTCCATAATGCCCCATCCTATCCCCCCTCTCCTCATCCCCTTTCCTTCTTTCTGTGAGGGTGGTTCTCCAACAATTTATCCACTCCTGCCTCACCACTCTAGCATCATCCTGTGATGGGTCATAAAGCATCCACAGTACCAAGGGCTACCCCTCCTAATGAGGTCAGATAAGGCCTTCCTCTGCCATACATGTATCTAGAGACATGGATAACTTCATGTATACTCTTTGGCTGGTTGTTTAGTCTTTGGTAGCTCTGTGTGTTCTGTTTAGTTGACACTGTTCTTCATATGATGTTTCAATTCCCTCCAGCTCCTTCAGTTTTTTCCCCTAGCTCTTTGATTGGGGTCTCTAAGCCTCCGGCTGATGATTGACTGTATGTGCATGTATTTTGGTTAGATACTGTTAGAACTGCTCAGGGAACAGACATGTCATGCTTCTGTCAGCAAGTTCTTCTTGGCATCAGCATTAGAATAGAGGTTTGGTATCTGCAGATGGAATGGATCATAAGATAAGGCTGTCTCTGGATAAACTTTCCTTAACATTCTCTTCCATTTTTGTCCCTGTCTTTCCTTTTGGCATTAACATTTCTGAATTAAAAATTATGAGATGGGTGAGTGATCATCCCTCACCTAGGGATTGTGCCTATTGACTGGAGTGGCTTCTAGAGGTTCTACCTCCCCTTTGTTGGATATTTCTGTTAAGTCATCCCTGTTGATTCCTGGGAGCCTTTTGCTTTCCTGGGGTCTGGGAACTTTTAGTGGCTACCTCTAGTTCCTCATTCCCTAATGTGAGTTATTTCTGTTTGGTTTCCTGAACTTCTGTACTTTTTTCTATCCCTTCGAATACCTAATCTTGACCCGTCTTTTCCCCTCTCCCTAGTCTCTTCCTTCCAGGCCCTACTCTTCCTCTATCACCTGTGATTATTTTGTTCCATTTTCTTTGTAAGATTGAAGCATCCACATTTTTGTCTCCCTTATTCTTAACCCAGATATCACTCAACATTGTATCAAAAAACAACTGAATAAATAATGAAAACATGGTCCATTTACACACTGAAATGAATCTCACTTGTTGAAATAATGAAATCATGGAATGCTTACTTAAGTGGATAGAACTAGATAAATTCTATCTGAGTGAGAAAAGTCTTCTTGAACGAGGTACTCATAACCCTACAGAAAACTTTAGTATGTGATAAGTTAAAACTGCTTGTTAGGCTCTAAACTTTAAAAATGCATGTAAGAATCCTTAAATCCTCAGACATATAATATAGAGTGAGGAACTGGAAAGGATGAAAGGTTTTCCTGAATAAGAATAATATAATTAAATCTGGAGACATTTGGTGTTATGTGATAGTGTAATGGGAATATTAAATGGAGAAATGGGGGAAAGTCGGTTAAGGGACAACATAATCTGTGGATCATCTGAAGAATGTTATAGAAAAGTACTACAGTATAGTACTATAATATATATTAAGTATCCCTTAATATATAATATGCAAATGAAATATTCTTAAAATGCATCACCAAATAATGGGGAGAGTACAACCTAATTGACATCTCTCACAAACAAAACCCTCTCCAGTGTCATGTATGTGTTATATTTAATTAAGTTTTGATGACTAAGACTTCACACAAACTCTCAAACAACTTACATTACTACCCACACTTTTGGTTGCTTTACCTAAACTGATGGCCAAGTCATATTCATGAGACAACACTTACCTACCTCCTGAACATGAAGATGTTAAGCTGGTGACTGAGTGGAGTATTCAAGGTTCTGCAGGAATTGGAAAGTGTATTCATACTTCCTGAGGAAAACAGTAAAGATGAACATAGCTGAAATCTTTCAATTTATGGTGGCGGGCTCTTTACAATGTGCATGGGTGCAATAGTGGAACAAATGTGATGAGAGTAAGTGACAGTCATTTGATTGGACTCCCAGTCCATGCGGAATATTCCTTTCATTGATCATGTACTCCAAGAAAAGGGAAGTAAGTAGACTGTGGACCAAGGGACATATGAAACACCATTTTTTCTGCAAAAACAATGTAGCAATTTAAAGAATCCTAATGACATTCTGTTATTCCCTTTTATAAGTACATTGCTCAGCCACAATCAGAGTAGCTACTATCTACTATAGATGGGAACAAAAGTAGAGACACATACCTCAACAATTGAGTAAGAGAGTAAGAGAGATTTGATCAGTCATAAATGAAAATTCTCTATCAATACTCTCCATTCACCTCTCATGAATCATTTTGTTTGGAGAAATCTAAGAGCCATTGGGAATGGAAAGAACCTAACCAAGGAAACAACGACTTCCAGATGTAAACGGACTTGACTAACTCACAGAAGAACTCATATAGATCATAAAAACATGCATATGGTTTCCATAGAGTAAAATAAAATGACTTCCACTATTGAGACATAGAACCAAACATGAATTTCCATCTCTAACCAAGAAGCTATGTCCAATATACAATTGCTCCTAAAGGAGAAATTATTTTAAAATGGTGGAATCTCACTGGTTATAGAAACCACATTCATGGAAGGTTTTATTCAAAGCAGTAGACAGCCAAATCATATGAACTCAATAGGATTTTGACAATATTTTTTATTCATAATGCTGGGTCTCTCAACATAAAAACAGATATCATTGAACAGAAGAGAACGTGGGAAAGAGCCGCAGTTTGCCCCATTGGATTTCATGGTAAGATCATGTTGTATAAATACCATATACTTTGTTTGCTGGATATAGAGAACTCAAACCTTGAGCTATACAGGAAAGTTTCTCTGGTGGTTATCTTTCATAATGTTAGAAAACACCAGTCAGGTTACATAGAGAAAAAAATATAATGTTTTTCTCATTCATTAATAAGCCTTATATGCTATAATAATGACCTGCCTGGTAAAATTCACTAACTTTGCAATTGTGCAAAGAATATTTTGTGCTTAACCAAACACATTGTTAATTAGAATGGATGCCACTTCCACAGGTGAGAATTCAGGAATGATACTACAATCTTTGTCAACAAACTTGGCTAGGAAATTTAAAAGCCCTAGCTGAGAACACACTAACATTTTTCAAATCTTCATTTTGTCAAATTCACTATTAAATATTTCTGTTTTGTCCTCAGGTATGTGTTGTCAATTATTTCGGTAGATAATTGTTGTATTACTAATGGTATAGTTTGCACGAAGATAAATAACTCCGTGATGGTTTGCATATGTTTCACCCAGGAAGTGGCATTATTAGAAGGTGTGGCTATGTTGGAGGAAGTGTGTTATTGTTGAGTTTGGCTTGCAGACCATTCCACTATCTGCCTGAGGATGCTCAGTTTGTTCCTGACTTCCTTCAGTTGAAGATGTAGAATTCAACTCCTCCTGTACCATGCAGCCTGAATGCTGCTATTCTGCTATGCTCCTGCCTGAACCTCTGAACCTGTAAGACAGCCACAATTAAATGTTGTTCTTTATGAATCTTACATTGGTCATGGAGTCTGTTCACAGCAATAAGACCCTAAGACAAATTACAAAAAAGCACTGTGAATAAGCAATAGTCAGTACTCAGACCCAGTTGGGAATTCTAAAATTCTCCATACTAGGTAAAAGCTCAAGGACTGGAAGAAATACTACGGAATTTCTCTATAAATGTCCTGCTCTTGTAAACATGGCCTCCTACAGTTAGAGTTACATGTGTGCCCATCACAAGATTAAGCACACATTCAAATAAGGAAGAAGGAGGTCTTCTCAGTATTTCAACCCTACCTGCACACATACTTATTGACTGAGTTGGGTACTATTGTAGCATGCTTCCTGTTTCCTTAGTAATGTGGTCACTGGTAAGGATAAGCAGAACATATTTAAGAATAATAAAACACGATACAAGAAACTAATGGTCAACATCATGCTAAATGTGGAGAAACTCAACATATTTTCATTAAAATAAGAAATGAGACAAAGAAGTGTATTGGTCTTGTCTTAATCAGTACAGTATTAGGAGATTACTTTGAATAGGATATAATTTTATGTATAAAAGTTCCTAAATGTGACAGCAGAAACCTGATAATGTTGATAATTATTTTCAGCAAAGTAAAAGTATGAACAAATTAATAAAAAATCATCTCCTGCTTGGTTAATTTCTATTCTTTTTTAAAATATGAATGGAGTTTGTTCAACGTAATCTTTCTCAGCTTGTTGTTGGTATCTAGAGAGGCTATTGATTTTTTTATGTTAATTTTGTTCGTCATTTCTAGAAGTTTTCTTGTGAATTGTTCTGGAGTTTCTTATGTATGACATATAACCTGTAAATAGGAGCAATTTGATTTTTTTTCCTATTTGTGTCTCTTTAATATCCAACTTCAAGTGATATTCTGGCCTAAGTTCCTAGGCTGTATATTGTCTTTTTGTGTTCACCCCCTGGGCTTTATTAAAGATGGGTTCACATAAAAAAAATCATCTCCTGAAATAACAAATATTTTGAAGAACAATCATAGAAACAATTTCTTTTATAAAATAAATATTATATCACTTATAACATTGTTATATATAATATGTAACAGCATGCTATATAAAATATTACACATGGACATGTATATAATATCACCAATAATATACTTCACAGAAATATACTTCATACAAAACAGAGTTGTAAAGTTATATGGATTCAAAAACGACACTCTGTAGAATAAAGCTGAATAAAATAAACAAAGTTCCATAGGTATAGGCATGGCCAATTTCAGATTATTCTATAACCTAGGTGCAGTAGCAAAACTGTAAGGAATGGTGCCATTCTGTTATTTCTGTATTAACACCTCTTTAGGAGCAAGAAACTTAGCAAACCCACACAGTGCTGTTGGCTTGGATCAACATAGGCTCTCATTTTAGAAATACTTAAAAAATATTAAACCCAAACAACATTTTGAAATAAAAAAAAATACAGCGAGTAAAGAAAAGTACATTTCTCTGAGGACCACTGTGTCTCAAAGCCTAATACTAGGCTACACTGATTCCTCAGGATATATCTTAGAGCAATCAGCTTAGCGTTTTTACGGCATTCTTGAGGGTGTTAGCAAGTGGGTCTCTGATTCTTGTATTTGCTTCTTTTCCTTCTGTTGGGTTGTCTTGTCCACCCTCAATATTATGTTCTTTGTTTATCTTATATTTTATTTGGTAATGTTTGGTTGTTATCTCTTGAGTATTCTTTTCCTAGTGAGAGACAGAAAGGAATAGACCTGGAAGAAAAGAGAGGTGAGGTGAAACTGGAAAGAGTATGAAAAAGGAAAACTTTGATCATGATATAAATAAAAAACCTAAGAATGGAAATGAAAAGCTGGGACAAAAATCAATTTTCACTAAAAAATATACCATTCTATGAAAAACAAAATACAATTCCAAAAAGACCAGAAAACATACAAACAAACAGAAACAAAATAAGACATGCTCTTGTGGATTTAGCTGATGGAGGATGGATAACCACCCTAAACTCCCAAAAACAAAAACAAATCTGCATTCTCTTTTGCATATTTTATAAAATAAATCTAAATCAGGGAATCAAAGCAAGCATAGATACATATCTAAAGAAATTTCTTTCCAATCCAACAGTTTATTTTTGAATCTGGGCAAGGTATAAAAATAAAAACATATTAACAAATAACACATACATAAAGACATGGAAGAATTGTCATAACATTCAAACTAGATCACCTTATGAGATCACAGAAAAAACGGTCACAAAATCACGGTTTATTTTTCTGTACAACTCTATAACTGAATGTATGTGTGTAAGTATTTGTGTTGGTGTGGGTGTGGGTGTATATGTATGTATGTGGAAGATAAACCATGTTTCCACCCTTTGCAGTTCACACACTTAAAATCTGCCCTACTCTTTCTTAAATCCATTTTGGAAAACCCTCTCTTTTATTATAACTATCATTATGTCAAAAAGCATTGTTACCTGATGCTCTAACCATTCAGAAACTACGAGGTACAAACCACCATGATCTGTTGTGTGCTTTCCCTCTGATGATAATCTGCATGTTAAATCTCAAGTGTTTTTATCCAGTCATATCTTTCAGTCTATGGCAGAAACCAAGATGCCACTTTAAATTGCTTTATAGATATTAGTTTTATGCAACATCTGTTTACCAACTAAAATGTTCTTTTTCTTTCCTGACTTCCATTATTCCCACACACCAATAATTCACATTACTGTCAGCTCTTTGAAATGCTAATATTCACCTTGTAAGAGAACTGAGCTAAAATGACAAGGCAGTTTGACTGCTAAAGGGGAGGGGCACTGCAACAAACACAACACAAGACAGGACAAAGGAAGCCAGGTCCTGATCTGACAGTTCAGAGTCAAAGACTTGAGATCTATAGAATAATCTTCTATGCCAACAAATTTGCAGTATTTGTGTGAAAAAATCATGTCTATGAAACAAATTATGGGGCTATGAGGGAGCTGACCTTGTTTGCTGCATTGCCTTTCTGACCATTCCTAAGTGGATGAGACAGGCATCTTTGGCTGCCTCTTCTCTGAGCAGGTCCTGCTGCACTGACTGGACTAATCAGCCTCCCAACCCCCATTCTGTGCTAGTGAGCTAGCATAACCCTGAATCACGCATGCATGCCTGGTTGCCAGGCTGCAGAGATTGAAAATCTTCTCTAAAGCTACTGAAACAAGGCAGGCAGCTGTGAGCTTTAAGCTGTCCTATTGCTAATATGACCGAGGAGGGTCTTCATAAACCCCTGTATGAATTGGTTAGGGATAAATTCAAGGTGATTTCTGGGCAATGATGACTACATGATATTGAAATATATTCCCCACTAGATCTGTATAGAAAGGAAGGAAAGAGTGATTAGGAAAAGTGTAATAAAATTAAAACATGTAGAAAAGCACTAGATATTTGTAATATCGGGAGAAATCCTTGAGGAATAAAATATGCTACTTTAATAATATTCTGCATTAATCAGGTTTTACTTGATTAGGTGGATTTTTAAAATGTCCTATGTGTTCATGTAAATGAAGCACTTACAATTGACATATTTGTTATATAATAAAAGCATTGGTTTATCATTCAGTGATGAGTTTTTCATCTGTTTTAAAAATTGTTGCTATGAGATATTACTTGTTTGTTTTTCAGATAGGGTCTTACTTGTTAGATTTAGCTGGACTGGAAATAAACTTGTAGACCAGGCTGGCTGTTAACTCAGAAATTTATGAGGTTCTAACTTGTAAGTGCTACAAGTAAACTCATATGCCACCACAGTTAGCTAGATTTTATTAATCTTATTTATGTGTACATATATATTTTCTTCTGTCTCTATATCTGAGACTTTGTCTCTCTGTTCTCAAAGCATGACACTGTCTGTCTGTGTGTATATCTCTCTCTGTGTGGGTGTGAGTGTGTTTGTGTGCATATATATGTATAGAGGCATGTAGGTATATATCTTCATATCTCCAGATACATGTAGTTTTGTGATTCCTTACATGAGTTCTGGGAAATAATTTTGCAGAGCAGTATTAATTTTACAAGAAGAAGCATCACTCAGGCTCTTCTATGCAACTTTAAGCCTTGGGGATTTTGATCCCTAATGAATATGCAAAGGAAGTACAAACAAAAATGTAGAAAGACTCGTATTTTTAAACATTCAATCATTTTCCAATAAGTATGAATATGATATTGAATTATTATTCTGAAGGAACTGCACATGGGAAAAGCACTACCTAAACAGGATGGGTAAGTTATCTATTCTCTGCAGGATGTCTTAAGATATCTATATGTATCTTGACTCTGCTATTTTACCCTGACTGGCTGGCTGTTGCTAAGAGGGGTAGATTTCTATAGGATGTTTGCTGAGGTAGACTTTGCAAACGCCAACTTCCTAGAGTTGGAGTTTAGCCCCTAATCTCTTAGAACATGTTTTTTTTTAAAAAAAAACAGATTTGCTTGGGCTTTCAATAGGTGATTTTGATGATTTTGATTAGAAATCATTTTAAGAGTGGTTAAAGAGTGGTTAATGGAAGGAGGAAAAAATTCATTCCACATTCAAAACAACTCTATGGTGAAATAGTCCAGTCCTCATGAAGACTTCTGAGCTCTACCTATATGCAGAAGCAAACAGGAACTCCATGCTGACTCAACTGATTCTGATCATTCAGAACAAACCCCCTTGCCATCCCCCTCACCAGAGATATTTGCTCTGCCATAATGAAAAATAGCACATTTCCTGGATCAATCCAGAAGTGCTAATTATCATCACTGAAGGAGGTACCTGCCATTACTGTTGCCAGAAGTACAGCCCTATCCATAGTGGCTGAAGAAGTTGAATGTGGGAATTCTCAAAATGAAGAGATATTTTAAAGAATTACCAGCTTCAACATTTCAACTAATAAAGCCTTCATTTAATATAAATTTTAATGAAACTAAAATGAAAAGTATGTGGAAGAAAATGCACCTGTACAGAATGAAATATATATATATATATATATATATATATATATATAATATACACAATGGTCTAATAAATCAACTTAACTTTTTTTCATAATTTTACTTTTAAATCTGTGTTTTAAATGTGCTCATGGCAAATAGTTCTCTGCATCCATTGTTAAAGTCAGTCACCCTCACAGGATTCTCAGTGATTTTGAATTCTCATTTATCTATTATGTTAATTTGCCTATAATGTGATATGCTATCGAACAGTGTCCTGCATTATTCTTCCTGTAGCAAAACATACCTCCGATGGCCCCTGTACCAATCAGATATAGGATATGGCTTTGAGATGACTGTTAAATCCTTTAAAGACAGCACTGTCATTTCATATTCTTGGGTCCCTCTGCTTTGTACTAAGAACTTTTGTAAATGTTTACATCACAATCTTTCTGTTCTGTCAAAAGCTTTATAACACTGTGAGCACAGAGGTAATCCCTACTTCAAGTATCACTTGGCTTGTGGTTTTAAGGGTAAGAATGAAATTGGTGTCTGAGATCTAGGAGGGCCAAATAGAATTTTTCCTCTGAGAATACATGTTTAACGGCAATTTAATTTGCTGTAGGCTCAATGATTTCCTTGTAACACACATAATTTACCCTATCAAAAATCTGCACATCCTGCCAAGGCTGAACCCCCCAGTGCAGGGGAATGTCAGTGCCAGGAGGTGGGAAGGGGATAGTTGGAGTGTGAAACAACCTTATAGGAAAAGGTGGATGGGGGAAGATATAGGGGGCTTATGGTTGGAAACCCAGGAAGGTGAATAACGTTTGAAATGTAGATAAAACAATCCAATTAAAAAAGTGTCCATGAAGCTTAGAGCTTTATAATTTCTCATCCCTGACTTACGAACTAGATGTTTCTAAAACTAATTGGCAAAGTTGAATTTATTATGTGGCTGGCGTCTTTTATAATTGATAAAGCACAAAATTGTTTGTATTTACACACAACACACACACACACACACACACACACACACACACACACAAAGTCACACATACCAACAGAGTGTGAAATTGCTTAATGTCTTCCTCAAAGTATGTCTCAAAGGTTTTAGGTGCCTTATTTCCTCTGGTTCTTTTCTGTATACTAATTCTTACATTGTTCTGTATAACTTGAATTTCCATGCCTTTACCCTAATATCCTTTTTTGTATTCAAATAAAAATCTCTTCCTCTTATGACCCATAATTGAACTTTCAAATGCTTGTTTTATTGAAAGAAAAGTTCAACGTTCTTACCCATCAGGACCATGCATATTCAAAGCATATTAAGATTTTATCTTTCACGAATAAGTATGGCCAAGATCAATGAAATAAATGACCACACATGGTCGAAAGGGTGAAGAGTAATAAGAATGCTTATTTACTACTAGTGGAAATACACAGTTGTATTTACATTTGGAAATCAGTGTGATTTCGCCTTTGGAACCCTGGGAATATTACACCGCAAAGATTAAAAAAAAAAGACTCTATATCCTTGTATAGAAGTACTTACCGCCCACTCATGGCTGCTATATTCATATCAGTAAGAAAGAGGATACAGCCTAGCTGTCTACAAATAGGGAAATAGGTAATGAAAATGTGGTACAATACACAGTGAAGTATTACTCAGCTGTTAAAAAGCAATAGAACTGACATTAAAGGAAGGAGAAAAAACTCATGCTGAGTTACCCAGTACCTCAACACATATATCAGACTATGCCTAAGGTCTTGATTGTTCTACACACACTGATGATGGCTCTACTGCAGAAGAGGACCATGTGTGTGTGTGTGTGTGTGTGTGTGTGTGTGTGTGTGTGTGTATTTCTCTTTGTCTCTATCACCGAGACTCTGTCTCTCTGTTCTTGAAATCAGACCCTGTCTGTCCATGTGTATGTCTGTGTGTGTGTGTGTGTGTCTGTGTGTATGTTTGTTTGTGTGTGTGTGTGTGTGTGTGTGTGTGTGTGTGTATGTGTTTGTGCATATATGTAGGGGTATGTAGGTATATATCTCCAGATATGCAGGTACATATAGTTTTGAGATTCCTGGCATGAGTTCTGGGAAATAATTTTCAGAACAGTATTAATTTTTACAAATAGAAGCATCAGTCAGTCTCGTCTATACAACTTTAAGTCTTGGTGATTTTGATCCCTAATGAATATGCAAAAGTTTTCCAAGTAAAAACGTAGAAAGGCTTCTAATTTTAAACATTCAATTTTTTTCCAATAAATGATGGCATTATAATTTTTGCTTTTATTAACTAATTTTTGATTTCATGTTGAATAAAAATAATATTCAAAAAATCTCAGAATTTTCACACAGCTCCTCACCAGGTATACAGTAAGGTCATGAACAAATAAAACAAAACAAAACAAAGCAAAAATTTGTGCTGTTGTTCTGGACAGAGGAAAATGGTCAAATGCTTTGAATCATGTTTGCCTTGGAATCACAGTACATCAAATTCAGTACATTACTAATGGGACATCTGTTGAATCCTCTCCTCATCCAACCAATAGAATTCTTCTGTAGAAAAATTTCAACCTGCATCATGAAATCCAGAATATCAACTAAATGAGTATGTATTAATAAAATGAGAGTCTCTAATTTATTATCTTTTTCAACAGTATTTTATTTCTTTAAAACTCAGCATCAAAGCTGTTCCCCATGTATCTCTTTACAAAAATTCAGAAATACCAGACATGTTATACAGCATAATAAAACTCCTTCATGATTAAAATCAATATTCCTCAAACATATGAGTTTAAAAGGATTCTTTTACTAGAATGTAAGCAAGGATTTTTTGTCAAGGAATATTGCCAAAAGCATTCCCCATCAAAACTCCAACTCAATTCTTCATTGAGTTAGAAAGAGAAATTTGCAACTTCATTTGGAATAACAAATATACCAGGATAGTAAAAAGTATCCATAAAAGTAAAAGATCTTCTTGTAGAAATCACTGCCCCTGACTTCAGGCAATATGACAAAGTAAAACTGATAAAAACTCTATATTACTGGTATAGAGACAGGAAGGTATTACAATAGAAAATTATTGAAGTCTCAGAAATGAACCCACTCACTTATGTTCATTTGATCTTTGACAAATGAGCTAAAACCATCCAGTGGGAAAAAGACAGTATTTTCACAAAATTATGCTGGTGCAAAAGGAGGTCCTCATGTAGGAGAATGCAAATTGTTGCATTCTTATCACACCATACAAAGCTTAAGCACAAGTGGCTCAAGGACCTCCACATCAAACCAGATACACTCAAACTAATGGAAGAAAAAGTGGTTAAGATCCTCGGACAGATTGGCACCGGGGAAATTTTCCTGAACCAAATACCAATGACTTATGCTTTAAGGTCAAGAAGAGGAAAATGAGACCTCATAGAATTGCAAATCTTCTGTAAGGCAAAGGACACTGTTGTTAGGACAAAATGACAACCAACAGATTGGGAAAAGATCTTTACCAATCCTAGAACTGATAGAGGGCTAATATTCAAAATATATAAAGAACTCAAGAAGCTAGACTCCAGAGAGCCAAATAATCCTATTAAAAATGGTGTACAGAAATTAAACAAAGAATTCTCAACTGTGGAATATCGAATGGCTGAGAAGTACCTAAGGAAATGCTCAATGTCCTTAGTCATTAGGGAAAAGCAAATCAAAATAACCCTGAGATTCCATCTCACACCAATCAGAATGGGTAAGATCAAAAATTCAGGTGACAACAGATGCTGGTAATGATGGGGAGAAAGAGGAACACTCCTCCATTGTTGGTGGATGTTACAGGTATAACCACTCTGAAAATAAATCTGGAGTTTCCTCAGAAAATTGGACATTGCATTACCTGAGGACCCAGCTCTTCCTCTCCTGGCATATATCCAAATGATGCTCCAACGTATGACAAAGACACATGCTCCATTCTGTTCATAGAAGCCTTATTTATAATAGTCAGAAACTGTAAATAACCCAGGTGTCCTTCAACAGATGAATGGATACAGAAAATGTGGTACATCTACAAAATGTAGTTCTACTCAGCTATCAAAAAGAATGACTTCATAATGGTCATAGGCAAATGGATAGAACAAGAAAATATCATCCTCAATAAAGTAACCAAATCACAAAAATAAACACATGTTATGCACTCACTGATCAGGGGATATTAGCCTAAAATCTTGAATGACCCAAGATATAATCCACAGAACAAAAGAAGCTCAAGGAGAAGGAGGACCTAATTGTGAATGCCTCCGTTCTTCTTAAAAGGAGAAACAAAAGCATTCATAGGAGGAGATAGGGAGTTAATGTTTGGCCATTCAGAATCTGGCACACATGGGAATCCATCCCATATACATAAAGCTACCAAGCCAGACAATATTGCTAATGTCAAGAATTGCATGCTGAAAGGAGCCTGACATAGCTGACTGCTGAGATGCTCTGCCAGAGCTTGCCAAAATCAAAGGCAAATGCTCACAGCCAACCATTGAACTGACAGTGGGGTCTTCATTGGAGGCATTGAAGAATGGTTTGAAGGAGCTGAAGCAGTTTGCAACCCCAAAAGAACAACAATCCCAACCAACCATAACTCCCTGGGACTAAACCATCATCCAAAGAGTACACATCGTTAGACCCATAGGTCCAGATGCATATGTAGCAGGGATGGCCTTGCTGGGCACCTGTGGACATAGAAGCCCTTAGTCTTGCCATAACTGGACCCTCTGTGTATGGGAAAGTCAAGGTGGGGAGGTGAGAATGGGTGAGTGGCTTGGTCAGGGAACACCCTCATAGAAGAAAGGGGAGGGGTATTGTTTAGATGTGTTATGTGGATGGGAATCCAGCAAATGGGATAATATTTGAAATGAA
Source organism: Rattus norvegicus (assembly GCF_021556685.1). Taxonomy (NCBI): domain Eukaryota; kingdom Metazoa; phylum Chordata; class Mammalia; order Rodentia; family Muridae; genus Rattus; species Rattus norvegicus. The sequence goes on from NC_141534.1 coordinate 122,942,441, forward strand.
AATAAAAAAATATCCATTAAAAAAGCTGTAGGGTGAAAAAATTTGCCAATTGCAAATACAGATATTTTAAAGAGTATTTTATTGTTTGCTACTCCATATTAGTGTTTGAATATTTTTCTATTGAGAACATATCTGGAGAGGACAGCAGAGTGAGTTTTCATCTTCTCTCCACTTGCATCAGAGATCATGGAAGCAGACATATAGGTTACTTTAATTGAACAGAGTTTCCCTGAATGATTAGTTAGTACTTTTAACGGCTGAGAATTCCCTTGGGGAAAAGGGAGGCATTTTAACAAAAATGGAAAATATTAATGTTAAAGTGGCCTCTTTAAAATGTGACTTAAATGTTTGGAAAGCTGCTATCATATTCAGAGGATATCAGAGACTATGCCATTGTGTCCAGAGGTTGAGGATTGATTGCAACAACCTAGAGATATGTAATAGTTCTTCATAGATAAGAGAATATTTTCTTTATTGTTTGACCACAGTTTATATAAGTATGTCCTACAATGGCTCCATGAGGAAATTATGGAAAGTGAAAAGAACGACATACTATTCAGACAGAAATGTTAGAATGAATTACAGAATATTTTCTCAACATTTTTCAACATCTCATGTTATGAGGACTAGGACATAATCCTTTCTCATGGATCTAGTACTTGCCTGGCTCTTAAGACTTGTTATAGATCTCAGCATCCCTCCCCATCTGTGTCAGTAATTCAGTGAAAGGGGATTTTCAACACTCTTACATTTAATTTTATTTCACTATGACAAGTTTTGGCAAAACATATGTTTGATGATGGAATTCATGAAAAATGTTAGTGTTGCTTATTAAAGTGGAGATATGTTTGAAAAGGACACATCTTCTTTTGGAAAAAAAGAAAACCTTGAGTTATTGGATTGACACTGTTAAACACAAGTAGACCATTTTACAAACATGTACAAAGCTCTAGAGCTACCTCCCTGAAAGAATAATGGAACAGAGTCACAGCAGAAACAAGAACAAGCAGCATCAGCAACATAGAAACACTTATATGTCTAAAAATGACATTGTCATTGTTTCCTTCCTCAATCGAATTTAATCCAGGGTACAGAATCTTTTATTTAGGGTATATGTATATTTTCATATATGATTCTGTTTTAATAGAACTATTTTTCTATGACCATGAATTCACCTGTCTGCGTATCTGTTTGTGTTTTTCACTCCTCATCTTATCAAGATGATGTCTTCCTAAGTAATTAATCATTTTCCCCCCATTGGTCCTTCACTAGTTCTTCAGGTATAAATGAATTGTCAAGATCCTATGGTACACTCTGTTATAACCAAAATGTCTTTACAAGAAGACTATGTTCAAGTTTCTTTTGCCATCATAACAAACTGCTTTACTGATAGCCTAAATAGAGTAATGAATATTAAAAGAAAAAAGCAAATTGTTGCTTAAGGTAACTCTGACCACGCCCCATACCCTGTAATTGACATAGTATTTGATAACAAAGTCTGTGTCCCTGAAACAAGTATCTCCTCTATAATGTAGTCTTGTGCTTCTGTGTTTATAAATATATTGGCAGATATATTAAAGAACTTCAGAACTTAAAAAATATCCTGTTTTAGTCGTCCACATTCCATTTAAAGAATCATATCTAAATTAAGTTTAATTTAAAAAAAGCCTAAGAATTTGTTGAAAATTCCATTAAAATTTGTCTTTTTAAAACTATGCTTAGTGAATCGTGACTTCTGTAATCCCTGAATTAATGCTGAATATTTCACTTCATTATTTACAGAAGCAAATCTTTTGGCCGCATTTCAAAATTAACAACACCACCACCACCAACACCACCACCAACAACAACAACAAAGGAGAGACTAGTACTATCAGTAATATTTGTGAAGTTATGACTCAATCAACGAAATCCTGAATGTGACAAAAGGAAAAGCAAATCACCTTTAGGTTTTCTAAAACCACAGTAATTTAATGAAGGGGATGTTACTTCGAAGCTTTGCTCCAAGGTAAGCTAAAAACTGAAAGGAACTTTCGTCCTTGTAGTTTCACCACATTTTCTTTTGCCAGAGGCCGGACTAGAGTGGGAGGGGCAACACTTTGTGCAGTGCTTTTATTTCGTATTTCCTGTAGACAGTCTACTCACTGGATCAGTTCATTGGAATAGGATGTAAGTTATTGTTGAGGGTACTGAAAGGAAAATGACTTTCTCAGCTTTAATATATCTTTACACCAGTCAATATTGTCTAGACAACATCTTTTATGAATTACTGTGGTTTTAAATCTGTTCATCAGAATAGTTTAGGAATGAGATTTAAAAATAATTGTTAACTAGGAAACATACCATCCATCCTAATGCATGTTTTCAATTACTTCATCCACAAGAAATTAAATAGCTGATGGTTTCCTCGTCCAGCCTTAACTTAATAAGCGGTTTTATTTCTACTCTTACTGTAACTTTTTATGCTAACCTACGGTGTTCAGTTGACACCTCTCTCTCTCTCTCTCTCTCTCTCTCTCTCTCTCTCATTCTCTCAAAAAGAAAATGGAAGAAGGTGTGGATCTGGGTGAAAGAAGAGATATTGGGTAGAGTTGTGTGTAATTGGTGGAAGGAAATGAGATGTAATGAATGAGAGAAGAATAAACAGAAGAATAATGATAGAAAATCTTAAATGTTAGACAATATTAATTGAATATACCTCATACTAAAGAACAAGAATTAAAATTTTGGCTTAAGGCCACACTTTATGTAAGTATACGTGAAAGGAAAAAGATACTTTAGAAATAGAATTATGGGGCCTGGAAAGATGGCTCAGTCATTAAGAGCACTGACTCCTCTTCCAGAGGTCCTGAGTTCAAATCCTAGCAACTAGCTGGTGGCTCACAACCATATGTAATGGGATCTGATACCAACATTGGTGTGTCTGAAGACAATTAGTGTATTTATTATATAATAAATATTTTTTTAAAAAAAGAAATAGAATTCTGTTTATTCTAGGAAAGGCTGATCACCTCAGCTTCTGGTATAAAGTTACAAAGAAGAGTTTCACATTAAGAAGCAAGGTAAATTGATGTGTTTAAGTGGTGGTTTACTGTGTTACACCCATGTTGCCAGACCTCAAGAGACTGTAAATACATAAGGGTCTTAATTATGAGCTCTAGATCAATGTCACCAATGCTCCCTGTCACAGTATGTCATATTAAAAGCCCCGAACTAGGTGTTCAGGGCTTTACTTGTGGTTATAGCAAATTTTGGTAATTTCCATAAGGGTCAGAAGGTTAATATTTTAATAATGGCATTTCTGGGATACTCTGCAGGAACTGCACACGGGCAAAGAACTACTGATGAACATGATGGCTATCTATTCTCTGCAGGATGTCTTAAGATACCTATACATATCTTGACTCTGTTATTTTATTCTGATTTTCTGGCTGTTGCTAATGGGGGTACATTTCAATAGGATGCTTAGGTGAACTTTGTGATTTTCTTCCTAAAGTTGGAGTTTAGTCCCTAGTCTCTCAGAAAATGGGGTTTCTTCAAAAACAGATTTGCTTGGGCTTTCAATAGGTGATTTTGATGATTTTGATTAGAAATCATTTTAAGAGTGGGTAAAGAGTGGTTAATGGAAGGAGGAAAAAATTCATTCCACATTCAAAACAACTCTATGGTGAAATAGTCCAGTCCTCATGAAGACTTCTGAGCTCTACCTATATGCAGAGCAAACAGGAACTCCATGCTGATTCAACTGATTCTGATCATTCAGACCAAACTCCCTTGCCATCCCTCTCCCAGTGATATTTGCTCTGCCATAATGAAAAATAGCACATTTCCTGGGTCAATCCAGAAGTGGTAATTACCATCACTGAAGGAGGTACCTGCAATTGTTGAGGCCAGAAGTACAGCCTGGTCCATGGTGGTTGAAGAAAGGAAATGTGGCAATTCTCACAGTGAACGGATATTTTAAATAATGATTAACTTCAATACTTCAACTAATAAAACCATCATTTAATATACATTTTAATGAAACTAAAATGAAAAGTATGTGGAAGAAAATGTACCTATAAAGAATGAAGTATACATATCATATACATAGTGGTCCAATAAACTAATTTCACTGTTCTTATAGTTTCACTTTTAAATCTGTGTTTTGTATGTGTTCATGGTAAATATTTCTCTCCATCCATTATTAAAATCAGTCAGCATCACAGGATTTTCATTGACTCTGAATTTTCATTGATCTATTATGTTAATTTGTATATAGTATTATATGCTACCTAAAAGTGTCCTGTATTCTTCTTCTTGTGTCTCTTTAGGATAGATGGCTCCTGCAGAAAACAAGAATAGGATTTGGTTTTGAGATGACTGTTAAATCCTTTAAAAACAAGACTGTCCCTTGTTTTCTTGGGTCCCTTGGCATTGTACTAAGAACTTTGTTTCCCATGATTGTTGGGGGGAGGACGGCAATGGGGGGAGGATGGGGAGGGGAACACCCATAAAGAAGGGGAGGGGGAGGGATTAGGGGGATGTTTGCCTGGAAACCGGGAAAGGGAATAACACTTGAAATGTAAATAAGAAATACTCAAGTTAATAAAAAAAAAAAAGAAAAAAAAAAGAAAAAAAAGAACTTTGTTTCCATCAATCTTCCTGTTTTGTCAAATGTATTCGGCACTGTGAACACAGAGGTAATCACTACTTCAAGCAGCACATGCCTTGTGGCTTTAAGGATAAGAATAGAATTGGTGTCTGAGATCTAGGAGGGCCAAATAGAGTTTTCCCCCTGAGAATATATTTCAATGGCAATTTATTTTGCTGTACGCTAGTTGATTTCCCTATCACTTATAATTTACCCTATAAACTCTGCCCATCCTGTGTAGGGGAATATCAGGGCAGGGGGATAGGAAGGGTGTGGTTGGGGAATAGAACACCCTTATAGAAGAAGGTGAGGGGGATGGGATAGGGGGCTTATGGATGGGAAATGAGGAAAGGGAATAACGTTTGAAATGTAAATAAAGAATCCAATTTTAAAAAGTCTGCCCATGGAGATTAGAGCTTTATAGTTTCTCATCCCTGACTTATGAACTAGATGTTTCTTAAACACATTGGCAAAGTTGTATTCATTATTTGGCTGTACTTTCTTATGATGAGTAAAGCAAAAAATTGTGTGTATTTACACACACACACACACACACACACACACACACAGACACACACACCTACAAAGAGTGAAATTGCATAATGTCTTCCTCTGAAGTATGCGTCAGAAGTTTTAGGTGCTTTATTTCCTCTGGTTCCTTTGTGTATACTAATCCTTACATTGTTCTCTGTATCTCTAATTTCCATGCCTTTACCCTAATATCCTTTTAGTATTCAAATAAAAATCTCTTCCTCTTATGACCCATAATTGATCATTCAAATGCTTGAGTTATTGAAAGAAACGTTCAATATTCAAGATTTTATCTTTCACAAAGAAGTACGGTCAAATACATATACAGCCACCCAATTAGACAAGATGGATGAAGCAAAGAAGTGCAGACCGACAGGAGCCGGATGTAGATCTCTCCTGAGAGACACAGCCAGAGTACAGCAAATACAGAGGCGAATGCCAGAAGCAAACCACTGAACTGAGAATAGGTCCCCTATTGAAGGAATCAGAGAAAGAACTGGAAGAGCTTGAAGGGGCTCGAGACCCCAAAAGTACAACAATGCCAAGCAATCAGAGCTTCCAGGGACTAAGCCACTACCTAAAGACTATACATTGACTGACCCTGGACTCTGACCCCATAGGTAGCAATGAATATCCTAGTAAGAGCACCAGTGGAAGGGGAAGCCCTGGGTCCTGCTAAGACTGAACCCCCAGTGAACTAGTCTATGGGGGGAGGGCGGCAATGGGGGGAGGGTTGGGAGGGGAACACCCATAAGGAAGGGGAGGGGGGAGGGGGATGTTTGCCCGGAAACCGGGAAAGGGAATAACACTCGAAATGTATATAAGAAATACTCAAGTTAATAAAAAAAATAAAAATAAAAATAAAAAAAGAAGTACGGTCAAGATCAATGAAATAAATGACCACACATGCTAGAAAGGGTGAAGAGCAATAAGAATCCTTATCCTCTACTAGTGGATATGTACAGTTGTATTTCCTTTTGGAAATCAGTGTGATTTTTGCCTTTTGAACCCTGGGAATATTGTGCCCCAAGATTCAAAACAAGAGTCTACGTCCTAGTATAGAGGCACTTACTTCCCATTCATTGCTGTTTTATTCATATCAGTAAGAAAATGGATACAGCCTAGCTGTCCATGAATGGGGAAATGTTTAATGAAAACATAAAATACACAATGGAATATTATATAACAGTTAAAAAGATAGAACTCATAGTAAAGGAAGGAGAAAAAAAGTCATCCTTAGTTACGCAGTACCCCACAACACATCTCATACAATGCCTAAGCTCATGATTGTTCTACACACATTGATAATGGTCTATTGCAGAAGAGGACACCTATATTTCTGTTGAACATAGAGTAGAAAAACAGGTGCATAACTAAAGCCTTTACCTACTGTATTGTGTTTGTGGTACTGAAATATATTCTGCATGGTACCTTAGGGGACATTTAAACCAACTCAACTCTATACTATTTGATCTACCACAATCAGCTGCCTACATTGTAAACTGCTACAATAGTTGCAATTTCTTGGGAAACAAACTACTACTATATGATGATATATGGTCTACTCAGTGAGAGAGAACACATTTATGACATTATTCCTATGACAAAATACCTGAGAATTGGGCAAAATCATGTACCATTGCCTACTTACAATGTGTATCAACAAAAGTATTTCTAATAAGATTGGTATATGTATACCACAGTGTATTACTGTACCTTCATCCTAAAATCTAACATATACTGTAAATGGAGCCATATACAGAGACCCACATCTGGACAGTGTGCAGCGTGAAAGACCTTACACCATTCTGTTCATACATCAATATTGCCATCCAAACTCCTCCTTCATCGCTCAGCAAAATTTGTAGAAGGCATTGTAAAAATGATACTAAGGCCAGTGATGCAGGAGGAATGCTAGCAAGGCAACAATACATTTCAGACTTAGTAGGACTGATGCACATATAAACACATACAGAAAATAAAAAAAAAAACACGCCCATGGTCTGTTTAGGTCATCCCATACATTGAGAGCAGGAATGGTATATGATTTCCCACCCTTCAACAAGTAACTATCTCTTTCTGAAAAATTCTCCAAATGGAAAAGCTAGTGTACTCCATTAGAACCTTACTGCGTACTGAATCCCTATGCAAGATCAAGTCTTTTTTTTTTTTATTAACTTGAGTATTTCTTATATACATTTCAAGTGTTATTCCCTTTCCCGGTATCCGGGCAAACATCCCCTCCCCCCTCCCCTTCTTTATGGGTGTTCCCCTCCCAACCCTCCCCCCATTACCGCCCTCCCCCCACCAGTCTAGTTCACTGGGGGTTCAGTCTTAGCAGGACCCAGGGCTTCCCCTTCCACTGGTGCTCTTACTAGGATATGCATTGCTACCTATGGGGTCAGAGTCCAGGGTCAGTCCATGTATAGTCTTTGTGTAGGGGCTTAGTCCCTGGAAGCTCTGGTTGCTTGGCATTGTTGTACATATGGAGTCTCGAGCCCCTTCAAGCTCTTCCAGTTCTTTCTCTGATTCCTTCAACGGGGGTCCTATTCTCAGTTCAGTGGTTTGCTGCTGGCATTCGCCTCTGTATTTGCTGTATTCTGGCTGTGTCTCTTAGGAGCGATCTACATCCGGCTCCTGTCGGTCTGCACTTCTTTGCTTCATCCATCTTGTCTAATTGGGTGGCTATATATGTATGGGCCACATGTGGGGCAGACTCTGAATGGGTGTTCCTTCAGTCTCTGTTTTAATCTTTGCCTCTCTCTTCCCTGCCAAGGGTATTCTTGTTCCCCTTTTAAAGAAGGAGTGAAGCATTCACATTTTGATCATCCGTCTTGAGTTTCATTTGCTCTAGGCATCTAGGGTAATTCAAGCATTTGGGCTAATAGCCACTTATCAATGAGTGCATACCATGTATGTCTTTCTGTGATTGGGTTAGCTCACTCAAGATGATGTTTTCCAGTTCCAACCATTTGCCTACGAATTTCATAAAGTCGTTGTTTTTGATGGCTGAGTAATATTCCATTGTGTAGATGTACCACATTTTCTGTGTCCATTCCTCTGTTGAAGGGCATCTGGGTTCTTTCCAGCTTCTGGCTATTATAAATAAGGCTGCAATGAACATAGTGGAGCACGTGTCTTTTTTATATGTTGGGGCATCTTTTGGGTATATGCCCAAGAGAGGTATAGCTGGATCCTCAGGCAGTTCAATGTCCAATTTTCTGAGGATTCTCCAGACTGATTTCCAGAATGGTTGTACCAGTTTGCAATCCCACCAACAATGGAGGAGTGTTCCTCTTCCTCCACATCCTCGCCAGCATCTGTTGTCCCCTGAGTTTTTCATCTTAGCCATTCTCACTGGTGTGAGGTGAAATCTCAGGGTTGTTTTGATTTGCATTTCCCTTATGACTAAAGATGTTGAACATTTCTTTAGGTGTTTCTCAGCCATTCGGCATTCCTCAGCTGTGAATTCTTTGTTTATCTCTGAACCACATTTTTAATAGGGTTATTTGTTTCCCTGCGGTCTAACTTCTTGAGTTCTTTGTATATTTTGGATATAAGGCCTCTATATGTTGTAGGATTGGTAAAGATCTTTTCCCAATCTGTTGGTTGCCGTTTTGTCCTAACCACCGTGTTCTTTGCCTTACAGAAGCTTTGTAGTTTTATGAGATCCCATTTGTCGATTCTTGATCTTAGAGCGTAAGCCATTGGTGTTTTGTTTAGGAAATTTTTTCCAGTGCCCATGTGTTCCAGATGCTTCCCTAGTTTTTCTTCTATTAGTTTGAGTGTATCTGGTTTGATGTGGAGGACCTTGATCCACTTGGACTTAAGCTTTGTACAGGGTGATAAGCATGGATCGATCTGCATTCTTCTACATGTTGACTTCCAGTTGAACCAGCACCATTTGCTGAAAATGCTATCTTTTTTCCATTGGATGGTTTTGGCTCCTTTGTCAAAAATCAAGTGACCATAGGTGTGTGGGTTCATTTCTGGGTCTTCAATTCTATTCCATTTGTCTATCTGTCTGTCTCTGTACCAATACCATGCAGTTTTTATCACTATTGCTCTGTAATACTGCTTGAGTTCAGAGATAGTGATTCCCCCTGAAGTCCTTTTATTGTTGAGGATAGCTTTAGCTATCCTGGGTTTTTTGTTATTCCAGATGAATTTGCAAATTGTTCTGTCTAACTCTTTGAAGAAGTGGGTTGGTATTTTGATGGGGATTGCATTGAATCTATAGATTGCTTTTGGTAAAATGGCCATTTTTACTATATTAATCCTGCCAATCCATGAGCATGGGAGATCTTTCCATCTTCTGAGGTCTTCTTCAATTTCCTTCTTCAGTGTCTTGTAGTTCTTATTGTACAGATCTTTACTTGCTTGGTTAAAGTCACACCGAGGTACTTTATATTATTTGGGTCTATTATGAAGGGTGTCATTTCCCTAATTTCTTTCTCGGCTTGTTGCAAGATCAAGTCTTATTTCATGCAGGAGACAGACAACTCATGTGACTCAATATTTTTGTTATTGATTTTTGATTTGTAATATATTGTATTTTTAAATATTTTGGTGATTTTTCATGTATTATGAATTCCAGTTTGTATTTTAATTTGTGTGTATGTGTGGGCATATGTCTCTGTATCTCTGTGCTTCTTGTGAGTTTTTTTCTTATTCCTTTTGTTGTTGGTTTTGTTTATTTTGGTTAGTTTTTTTTTAATTTGCCTGTATACTTTCTATGGAGAGAGAGATTGAGATAATGAGGATTAAGTGATTCTGGAAGTGGAAAGAATCAGATATGAGCATATACAGTGGAATACAATTAGAATACATTGTGCGATAATTTCTTTTTTTCAAAAATTAGTAATTAAAAACAAACATAGATGTCATGTTCATCGATCTTAAGACAATAAAATTAAATTAACCTACTTGTAGTAGATTGAATTTTTTTCATTAGTCAGAGAGAAACATGTGGATGTCAATTCTCTACTTTTGCATGATGCTTCCTTTATGATACTGTAGTGGTTTCTATATGTTTGGCCCTGGAAGTGGCACTATTATAAGTCATGAACTTATTGGAGTAGGGATGATCTTGGAGTAGGTGTTCCACTGTGGGTGTGGGTTTTAAAACCTTCATCCTACTTTTCTGGAAACCAGGATTCTGCTAGCAGGCTTCAGGTGAAGGTGTAGAACTCTTAGGACCTGCTGCACCATGGCTGCCTGGTCACTACCATGCTCTAGCCTTGACGATAATGGACTGAACCTCTGAACATGTAAGCCAGCTCCAATTACGTGTTTTCCTTAATATACGGAAAACCATCAACGTGATCCATTATATAAACAAACTGAAAGAACAAAACCACATGATCATTTCATTAGATGCTGAAAAAGCATTTGACAAAATTCAACACCCCTTCATGATAAAAGTCCTGGAAAGAATAGGAATTCAAAGCCCATACATAAGCATAGTAAAAGCCATATACAGCAAACCAGTTGCTAACATTAAACTAAATGGAGAGAAACTTGAAGCAATCCAACTAAAATCCGGGACTAGACAAGGCTGCTCACTCTCTCCCTACTTATTCAATATAGTTCTTGAAGTTCTAGCCAAAGCAATCAGAAAACAAAAGGAGGTCAAGAGGATACAGATCGGAAAAGAAGAAGTCAAAATATCACTATTTGCAGATGATATGATAGTATATTTAAGTGATCCCAAAAGTTCCACCAGAGAACTATTAAAGCTGATAAATAACGTCAGCAAAGTGACTGGGTATAAAATTAACACAAATAAATCAGTAGCCTTCCTCTACACAAAAGAGAAACAAGCCGAGAAAGAAATTAGGGAAACGACACCATTCATAATAGACCCAAATAATATAAAGTACCTCGGTGTGACTTTAACCAAGCAAGTAAAAGACCTGTACAATAAGAACTTCAAGACTCTGAAGAAAGAAATTGAAGAAGACCTCAGAAGATGGAAAGATCTCCCATGCTCATGGATTGGCAGGATTAATATAGTAAAAATGGCCATTTCACCAAAAGCGATCTACAGATTCAATGCAATCCCCATCAAAATACCAATACAATTTTTCAAAGAGTTAGACAGAACAATTTGCAAATTCATATGGAATAACAAAAAAACCCAGGATAGCTAAAACTATCCTCAACAATAAAAGGACTTCAGGGGGAATCACTATCCCTGAACTCAAGCAGTATTACAGAGCAATAGTGATAAAAACTGCATGGGATTGATACAGAGACAGACAGATAGACCAACGGAACAGAATTGAAGACCTAGAAATGAACCCACACACCTATGGGCACCTGATTTTTGACAAAGGAGCCAAAACCATCCAATGGAAAAAAGATAGCATTTTCAGCAAACGGTGCTGGTTCAACTGGAGGTCAAGGTGTAGAAGAATGCAGATCGATCCATGCTTATCACCCTGTACAAAGCTTAAGTCCAAGTGGATCAAGGACCTCCACATCAAACCAGATACACTCAAACTAATAGAAGAAAAACTAGGGAAGCATCTGGAACACATGGGCACTGGAAAAAATTTCCTGAACAAAACACCAATGACTTATGCTCTATGATCAAGAATCGACAAATGGGATCTCATAAAACTGCAAAGCATCTGTAAGGCAAAGGACACTGTGGTTAGGACAAAACGGCAACCAACAGATTGGGAAAAGATCTTTACCAATCCTACAACAGATAGAGGCCTTATATCCAAAATATACAAAGAACTAAAGAAGTTAGACCGCAGGGAGACAAATAACCCTATTAAAAATGGGGTTCAGAGCTAAACAAAGAATTCACACCTGAGGATTGCCGAATGGCTGAGAAACACCTAAAGAAATGTTCAACATCTTTAGTCATAAGGGAAATGCAAATCAAAACAACCCTGAGATTTCACCTCACACCAGTGAGAATGGCTAAGATCAAAAACTAGGTGACAGCAAATGCTGGTGAGGATGCGGAGAAAGAGGAACACTCCTCCATTGTTGGTGGGATTGCAGACTGGTAAAACCATTCTGGAAATCAGTCTGGAGGTTCCTCAGAAAATTGGACATTGAACTGCCTGAGGATCCAGCTATACCCCTCTTGGGCGTATACCCAAAAGATGCCCCAACATATAAAAAAGACACGTGCTCCACTATGTTCATCGCAGCCTTATTTATAATAGCCAGAAGCTGGAAAGAACCCAGATGCCCTTCAACAGAGGAATGAATACAGAAAATGTGGTACATCTACACAATGGAATATTACTCAGCTATCAAAAACAATGACTTTATGAAATTCGTAGGCAAATGGTTGGAACAGGAAAATATCATCCTGAGTGAGGTAACCCAATCACAGAAAAACACATGGTATGCACTCATTGATAAGTGGCTATTAGCCCAAATGCTTGAATTACTACCATAGATGCCTAGAACAAATGAAACTCAAGACAGATGATCAAAATGTGAATGCTTCACACCTTCTTTTAAAGGGGAACAAGAATACCCTTGGCAGGGAATAGAGAGGCAAAGATTAAAACACAGGCAGAAGGAACACCCATTCAGAGCCTGCACCACATGTGGCCCATACATATACAGCCATCCAATTAAACAAGATGGATGAAGCAAAGAAGTGCAGGCCGACAGGAGCCGGATGTAGATCGCCCCCGAGAGACACAGCCAGAATACAGCAAATACAGAGGCGAATGCCAGCAGCAAACCACTAAACTGAGAATGGGACCCCCGTTGAAGGAATCAGAGAACGAACTCGAAGAGCTTGAAGGAGCTCGAGACCCCTTATGAACAACAATGCCAAGCAACCAGAGCTTCCAGGGACTAAGCCACTACCTAAAGACTTTACATGGACTGACCCTGGACTCTGACCTCATAGGTAGTAATGAATATCCTAGTAAGAGCACCAGTGGAAGGGGAAGCCCTGGGTCCTGCTAAGACTGAACCCCAAGTGAACGTGATTGTTGGGGGGAGGGCGGTAATTGGGGGAGGATGGGGAGGGGAACAGCCATAAAGAAGAGGAGGGGGAGGGATTAGGGGGATGTTTGCCCGGAAACCAGGAAAGGGAATAACACTCGAAATGTAAATAAGAAATACTCAAGTTAATAAAAAAAAAAAAAAAAGAGTTGCCTTGGTCATGGTGTATTTTTCACAGCAGTAAAACCCTAATTAAGACAGAACTTGGTACACAAGACTAGGGTTTTGCAGTCATAGGCCTAATGATTTTGTTTGGAAGAATATGGGTTTGGGGGAATTCGAAATTGGAAAGTGGTATAATGTTTAAATGGGGCTTAATGAGGCATTTTAGTAGGAATATGGAAGCCTTTCTTGCTGAGAGTAATTTCAGCTGTGCCATCCTGGCCCAAGAGGTTTCAAAATATATGCTTTAAGTATTAAAGGGGGTCAGAAAATAAATGGAGTTGGATTCTTGTTCAAGGAAATTAAATTGAATTAAGAGAGTGGCCTTGTGGCAAGATCCCACCCAGCATATTTAGCACCAGGTGGGGGACAACATGACTTTATTCCCATGAGATTACTAAACAGATTACAAAATTCTAGGCCAGTGTGGGACAAAAGAGGTTCTGGCTGAAGAAAAGGGTAAATCCAGGCAATGTGGTACATGCCTTTATTTCCAGCATTACAGGAGACAGAGCCATGCAGATCTCTGAGTTTAAGGTAAAAGCACAGAGCAAGATCCAAGATAGCCAAGCTTAAACAGTGAAGGAGCTTGAAAAGAAGAAGCTAGTGATAATGTAATAGAACACAAGGGCAAAGTCTAGCTCCTGCCAGCAGCAGAACTCAATAGCTTTGGCCATGAGACTCTGGCTTTATATGCAGGAAGAGAAGAGAACTTCTTGGACAATAGATGATGGTTAACTTCAGCTAGGCTACTAGTGTTGAGTAAGAAGTCAGAGCATCACTGAGTTGAAAACTTCTATTTCTTCTAAGCATAAAGAGGCTGTGTTCCAGAAATATCCATATCTGTACCTTGTGCTGTAGCTGTACTTGGTAATGTATAAGAGTCACCCAGATGGTACTGGTTTTGAAGACAAGAAGGGTCATGAAGAGCACCTGAGGTTCAGCACAGTGAGAGACCATGGAAGGCCATTGGTGAAAGGGCTGCCTCAGTTGCAATTGATGGACCAGGACTGCAGGGATCATGCAAAAGAGTTTTGGCTTGGCATCCTGAAGAGTGCCTATGAGAGGATATTGTTGAAGCCTAATTGCAGCAGGAGACAGAAGTGTTTTGGAGATGCCAGTACCATGAGATGGTCACCACAAACAGCAGCAGCAATGAAGTAGAGGCATCTGGAGCCTAAAAGACAAGGTTGTGCTATAATGAACAGAGCTAGAGAAGTGGACCAAGCTCTTGTGGTCACCCAGAAGATCATGAATGGATCTCGGACACTGAAATAAGTTGCTGTTACATTGAACTTTCCTTGGAAACCCCAAGATGTTTCAGATGCCAGAGCCATGGATTATCTGCTGAGGAAAGCTGTTAACAGGGAGAGGAATCAGTCCTGCAGAAAGAAGTTTGTTGCAGTCAACAAAGGTAAAAAAAGGAGTTGCAGATCTGAACTAATTTGAGACCAGTCATTGCAATTCAGACTTTGGAGTTTGCACGACTCATTTCCTGTCTTGCTTTATTGATTACAGTTAAGTGGTTGGATGAATTTCAGAAAAGACATTAAAATTAGGACTTTTAACATTTTTGAAACAGCTATAGACTACAGAAAGTATTAAAGTGAAGCATGGACTGAAGGAAAGGTTATCCAGAGTCTTCCCCATCTGAGGATTCATTCCATGTGCTGTCGCCAAATCCAGTCACTACTGCTGATGCCAAGAAGTGCTTGCTGACATGAGCCTGATATGGATGAGCCTGAGAAGTTCTGACAGACTCTTACTGATGTAGATGGGGATGCTTGCAGCTAACAATTGGACTGAGCATGGGAACCTCAATGGAGTAGTTAGAGAAAGGACTGAAGGCGCTGAAGGGGTTTGCAACCTTATAGAAAGAACAATAATATCAACCAACCAGAACATCATAACTCCCAGGGAATTAATCACCAGAAAAAACATACACATGGAAGGACCTATGGCTACAGCCATATATGTAGCAGAGGATGGCATTGTCTGGTATCAAAGGGAGGAGATTCCCTTGATTCTGTGAAGACATGTTTCCCCAGTATAGGGAAATGCCAGTGTGGTGAGGTCAGAGAGAATTAGTTGGAGTGAGGGCATCTTCACTGAAGCATGGCAAGGCAAGAGAGAGGAAAAGAGAGGGGGGAAAAGGGGATAACATTTGAAATGTAAATACATAAAATATCCAATAAAATAAATAAATTAATAAAAAACAAAAAACAAATTTGGACAAAATGTATTTTGCTTTATGCTATGTGTGGGTATAGCCTAAACATAAAAGAACTTCTGTGGGAATCATGATACCAACCTCAAGCTGTATTACAGTACAAGATAAAAGCTGTATGGTACTGACACAGAGACAGGCAGGTAGATCAATGAAATAGAATTGAAGACCCAGGAATGACTCTACACTCCTATGATCACTTCACCTTGGACAAATAAGCTAAAACTGACCATGGGGAAAATATAACATTTTCAACAAATGGTGCTGGTCCACCTGGAGGTAAACATGTAGAAGAAGTCAAATTGATCCATTCTTACCTCCCTGTACAAATTTCAAGTCTAAGTTAATTAAGGACCTCCACAGAAAATACAGCACACACAAACTAATAGAAGAAAAAGAAGAAAAAGGGGAAAATGTCCTCAACAGAATACCAATGGCATATGCTCTAAGATCAAGAACCAACAAATGGGATCTCATAAAAGTGTAAAGCTTCTGTGAGGCAAATAACATTGTCAATGGGACAAAATGGCAACCAACAGAATGGTAAAATATCTTTACCATTCTATATTCAATAGAGGATTACTATCGAATATATACAAGAATTCAAAAAGCTCAACTCCAAAGAATCTAATAACCCTATTAACAAACGGGGGACAGAGTTAAACAAATAATCCCCACATGAGGAATATCAAATGGCCTTGAAGCACCTAAATAAATGTTCAAGATCCTTAGACATCAGGAAATTGCAAATCAAATCAACCCTGAGATTCCATCTCACATCAATCAGAAAGGCTAAGATAAAACCTTAGGTGACAAGTGATGCTGACAAGTATGTAGAGAAATAGGAACACTCCTCTATTGTTGGTGGGATAGCAAGCTGGTACAACCACTCTGGAAAGAAGTTTGTAGGTTCCTCAATAAATTGGACATAGTATTACCAGATGACCCAGCTAAACCTCTCCTGGTCATAAACGCAAATTATGCTCCAAAATATAAGAAGAACACAAGTTCCACTATGTTCATAGCAGCCTTATTTGTAGTAGTGAGAAGTTGGAAAGAACCCAGATGTCCTTCAACAAAGGAATGGGGTTGGAAGATGGAGGAAAGGGGATAACATTTGAAATGTAAATACATAAAATATCCAAGAAAAATAAGTTAAAAATAAAAAAAGGATAGATTATTTACTATAGCCAAATATGAATGACAGCAGATGGGAACAGAGATTTGGGGTGACTTCAATGCATGTTCCAACACTAAAGTGACTACACAGACTTGTATAGCCACATTATACAAAAAATAATATACTCATGTTTAACAAACATTTTTATGAGGGAAATCAATGGAAACTGTGAAAATACCTACCATATATTTTGTATAACACTTCATAATAGTCTTAGTTTCCATGTTTCTTTTATTTAGCTAATGATCTGATAATAAATTCCAAAAGTTTTACCAGCTAATTGAAAGTAGGTTAAGTGAGACAGACTTCAATGACAAGTTAGTAATAAGGGTACTAAAGTCCAAGATACTTTGGTTCTAGATCTTTAGCATTCCAAATATCAACAATTGCAAACTTCTTACAAGTCACCCGATTTCTAAAACATTTAGGTGATTTTTTTCTTTTGTCAAGAGCTTTAGTTGAAAGTTCTCCCTGTTGAATAAAAGTCACATTTTGTACACTTAAAACTCAAATGTTGTTGTATGCCCCATGATTCTAGGCCAGTTTTCTTAGAAAGTGATAACATAAGTCAGCATTCAGTGTACAAAGTGTTGGAAAAGCCATTAAGCAAAAAGTTTCAGAATCATATCAATATTAATTACACTCCTGATCCAGGTTTGATATCATTCTCTTCTGCTGTACTTGACATTATATTTCTATGAAATGTAGAACAGGATTCTGATACACGAAGGGGTAACACTATAGACCATGATATGAATGACAGAAGAAACAATAGCATTTGAGAGAAGCAAATGTTCTATTGACCTACAGATTTCTCTGCTTGTGCCATCACATATTCTATCAACATTGAATATGTTACTTCTATTGTATTTACATTTCTTTATATTTTATGAAATACTGGAAGTGTAGAGAAAGCAAAATCATTCATCATTGTTTTAGGTTTAGTATTTTTCTTTTGGGTAGTTTATTTCATTATAAAATTTACCAAACATTATTCTTAAATAACAAAATTTTTGTAACTGTTATTTGTAACTAATATATTTATTGGACCCATTATTTTGTCTTAGTTAGCTTAAGTATAGAGAGGTTAGAGAATTGTTTTTGGGTCCAGAGATGGTTCCCTCAGGGAGCCAATCTGAACCAAGAGTGAAGTCAAGACTTGTACAAATCCTGAAAATCATCAGGAGTAGGACAGTATTCAATCTTACTGTGGGACTGCATGTCCTAAAGCACATAGACCTTATGCCCTAACCTCTATCACCCTTGAGGTAGTTACCTAGTCTGGTGGCCAAATTACTGCTCAAACTTCCTCTTTCACTATGAGGATGTAGAAGCACCTAGAATTGTTCGTTCAACTTAACCATTCCTTATAGTTTATCCACAACTAATGAGGTATATTCACATTACAATCATTTGTCTCCTATTCAAGTTTATATAACTCTTCTTACCCAAATATACAAGAGTTATTTCACTGAAAACTATCTATGGAGAAGGCCATTTATCCAACACTCATGCAGACCAAGTTCCTTTCTAAACATCCTGCCCCTGTTAAGCTTCATTCTTTCCTTTCCAGCTTGATAAACAAGGGAGCCTGGATTCCCCAAGGCAGAAGCAAACCCAGGCCAGTAGCTAGTTAAATTACAGAAGAGATAAGATAAGGATAAGTTATAATTTAAATTATCCTCTTGGGAGATATGGAGCCTGTAGTGGGTAATTCTAGTGTTCAGGCAGGAATATAATTGCAGGGACAAGGAGATCAACCCAAACACAAAACTTTCAACCCAAAATATATTCTATCTACATGAAATCAGGGACAAAGTGGAAGCAGATATCCAGTGAATGGCCAAATTTGAGACATATCCCATGGGCAAGCACCTGTCCCTGACACTATTAATAAAGACATTCTGCTCTGTTTGGAGATAGAAACCTAGGATGACACTCCTCTGAGAGCCTCCACACAGCATGACACAGAAACGGATGCAGAGATCCACAGCCAAACATTGCTTGGTTTTCTAGGAATATTATGGAAGGGTTGTAGAAAGGATTGAGGGCAAAGAAGGTCATAGGAAATCCACAGAAACATGAACAGAATCAGATAACCTGGATACTGGGGTATCTAAGAGACTGAATCACCAAAAAACCAGCAAACACGGTCTGGACTTAGGCCCTCTGTATATATGTAGCAGATGTGGAGGTCAGTCCTAGGAAAACAAGACTGAGGGCTGTCCCTAAATCTCCTGACAGTTTGTGGAAGGCTTCATTTTTGCCCTCATTGGGACAGGATGTACTTAGCCCTTCATAGTCTTGCAGTGTCATGGTAGAGGGATATCCAGGGAGGCCTCCACCATCTCAGAAGATAAGAGGAAGGTGGTTAGGGGAAGGACTGTGTGAAGGGCAGACCACAAGAGGGGTGAGCAAGTTTGACGTAAGATAAATAAATAAATAAATAAATAAATAAATAAATAAATAAATGTGAAAAGATAAGTGAATTGATTAAGAACCTATAATCATGACATGCCATGTAATGCAGAGATTGAAAAGTGAGGGCTACTCAGTTTCCCAATACAAGCCACTCCAATAAAGTGAAAACATACCATTTTTTGACTCCTTATTGCATTAAAACATAGATGTTTTCTGGGGGAAAAAAAGCAAAAGAAATGTCTTCAAAACAAAGCTTATTCAATATCTTCCACAAATATTGGAATGAACAGACTCTTCCACACAGTTCCTTGTGAGAGCACAATCCCCATCCACAGTGCAACTTTCCATCTTACCCTGATAAAATATTGTAAGAAGTTTTTCCTGTTATTCTTAAAATAAAAAAGGTAAAATTTTTACTTGCATATTTATTTCCCATTGAGGACACTTGTGGAACTACATTACTGCCTATGGGCCTTTGAAAGTTAAAAAAAAAATATGTAATAAACTGTCAAATAAGTTAAATGACGTTCAAAAAACTTAAATTAGAACATATTGATCTTTGAAGTAAATAAATTAAGATACATCACAAAATTTTAAGGAAAGAATCCATATTTGCAGTTCTTGGAAATAATCCTGAAAAGTAATCACAAAAAGGCAGATATATAACTAGTGTATGTGGTACTTGACTTACGTGCATTTAATCATTTAATGAAATATTGTTAATGGAAATGGGCCAAGGAAATACACATGTGGCATGTAAAATACCACATGAAGCTCAAGAAGAAGGATGGCCAAAGGGTGGATGCTTCAGTCCTTCTTAATAAGGGAAACAAAAATATTCATAGGAGGAGATATGGAGACAATTTTGGAGCAGAGAGTGATGGAATGGCCATTTAGAGCCTGCCTGACCTGGGGATCCAGCCCATATACATATAGATACCAAACCCACAAAATATTGCTGATGCCTAGAAGTGCATGCTGACAGGAGCCTGATATAGCTCTCTCCTGAGAGACTCTGCCAGAGCATGAAAAATTCAGAGGCAAATACTTGCAGCCAACCGTTGAACTGAGAATGGGGTCCCCACTGCAGGAGTTAGAGAGAGGATTGAAGGACCTGAAGGGTTTGCAACCCGGTAAGAACAACAATACCTACCAAGCAGAGCTCCCAGGGAGTAATTCACCATCAGAAGAGTACATACGGACAGACTCATGTCTCCTGTTCCCTAAGTAGCAGAGGGTAGTCTTGTTTGGCACCAAAGGGTGGAGTAGCCCTTGGTCTTGCCACAGTTAGACCCCTCAGTTTAGGGGAATGTCAGGGCAAGGAGTTGAGAATGGGTGGCTTGGGGAACACCCTCAGAGGCAGTATGGGTTAGAGAGGTTGTGTCCAAGAAACCAGAAAAGCGATTAACATTTGAAATGTAAATAAAAAATATCCATGAAAAAATAAACGGATAAAATGCAAGTTTTGAAACGTTAGATTGTTGTTGTTTTTTGTGTATAAAGTCAACTCTTCATTGAATTGTGCCTTTTTTCTGGACTTTGAATTCTTATCCAATGGTCAAAAATGTATAACAGTACATATATAAATATATAATATATATAATATATAAATATGTATTTGGTACATTAATATGTGCCTATTATTCTGAATTTTTTCTCAACTTTACTCATTTAGTTTTCTGGAATTAGAGAACATAAGTTGAATTGTGTCTGTCAGTTTGACTGTATACAAGTTTATAGGTCATTTTTTTATTCAATGATTAATGTGAGAGGACCCAGCCTACTTTGTGTGGACCTGAACTTGGTTAGGGGTTCCTGTTGTATATAAGGAATCATTCTGAAATATCCACAGTGATCAAACTGTTAAGCAGTGGCATGGCTTCACCTTAAGCCCCTCCCTTTATTTCCTGCCTTGAGTTAATGTCTTATCTTCACTCCATGATAGTGTGCGACTCCTGAACTAGAAAGTTTTATAACAAAATTAAAATGTTTCTTTTACTACAGTATTAAGTATTATTTGTGACAAATATGCAATCTAAATGTTAGACTTATAAGAAAACAAGATTACATAGATTGCTGTGTATACTTTCAGGGGAACAAAGTCTTATACCTGATGTAATGAGTCAGAGAGTGAAGACTATATGTCTTATTAAATACAAATTTCATTGAAAGACAAAGATTACTTCTGTAGGATTTATTGGTCGTAGAAATCAAAAAAGCATGTAAAAATAATAGGCCAGTACAATTCTTTTCTGTTCCTCTTAAAAATATGATGACATTGGTGAAGGTATCACCTATCTATTTGTTGGACAGAAAGGTATCAAGCTTGAGTTAACCAAGAAAATTGTTTCTGTTAGCTCTCTTTAATATTAATAGAAAGTACTATTCAGGTTGCTAGCAAGAGAAAAGATGATGATTTTTATCTGTTGCAAGACATTCTAAGCTACAATAATGATATGTGAGGCAAAATGTACCAATGGTGAAATAGCGATGAGACAGTTTAGAGGACTAAGCAACCACTCTCTTTATTGCAGTTGAGACATTCTTCATAGGTTGAAGAATAAATCCTGGAACTTCAAACATAGTTAAGACACCTGGTGAGGAAAGTTTTAGGTCCTAGTATAAAATCACTTGATGCTATTCTAAATGGTCACTTTCACACACATAAAAAGATATTTCCAATAATATTTAGCAGGTTTTGCTGTTCTTCATGTTTGTTAACACACAATTAATGTTGCATTTAGTGTGGGTCAATACATAAATGAAAAACCACTAAAAACTCCAAGTACAGTAAATGTGAACTCATCAATAGTTCAGTCATATACTGGGGGTCCATTAACATTGATGGCTGCTAGATAAACAAGTGTCACTTTTCCTTGGAAATGTGGCTAAAGGTAAAGACACAGAAAACATATTTTGAATTAAGAGAGACAATATATAACAAGGTCAGAGACAGAGTTGTATGTATGATGATACATATTAATGATAATATTTTGGAATAAGACAAGTATGTTCATTCTTCCTTCCTACCTACTACATTATTAGGAGTCTTAGTGCAAGAAAAAGAATGAAGGAGAAAAATTTAACAAAGATAATACAGTCAGCAGTTAATATATGTTCATTTGAAAATGATGTGATTCTACATATGAAGTGTCCTTAATTTTCAACCAGAAACTTATTGATACTGATTCACCCAGATAGGTGACCGATAAAGATTAGCACAAAAAAATTCAGCAGGTTTCCTATGCAACAAAAGTAATACTTAAGCGCAGGAACCCAAGCAACAGAAACCAAGACTACATGGCATCATCGGAGCCCAATTCTCCCACCAAAAAAAACATGGAATATCCAAACACACCAGAAAAGCAAGATCTAGTTTCAAAATGATATTTGATCATGATGCTGGAGGACTTCAAGAAAGACGTGAAGAACTCCCTTAGAGAACAAGTAGAAGCCTACAGAGAGGAATCTCAAAAATGCCTGAAAGAATTCCAGGAAAACATAAATAAACAAGTAGAAAACCATAGAGAGGAGACACAAAAATCCCTGAAAGAATTCCAGGAAAACACAATCAAACAGTTGAAGGAATTAAAAATGGAAATAGAAGCAATCAAGAAAGAACACATGGAAACAACCCTGGATATAGAAAATCAAAAGAAGAGACAAGGAGCTGTAGATACAAGCTTCACCAGCAGAATACAAGAGATGGAAGAGAGAATCTCGGAAGCAGAAGATTCCATAGAAATCATTGACTCAACTGTCAAAGATAATGTAAAGCAGAAAAAGCTACTGGTCCAAAACATACAGGAAATCCAGGACTCAATGAGAAGATCAAACCTAAGGATAATAGGTATAGAAGAGAGTGAAGACTCCCAGCTCAAAGGACCAGTAAATATCTTCAACAAAATCATAGAAGAAAACTTCCCTAACCTAAAAAAGAGATACCCATAGGCATACAAGAAGCCTACAGAACCCTAAATAGATTGGACCAGAAAAGAAACACCTCCCGTCACATAATAGTCAAAACACCAAACGCACAAAATAAAGAAAGAATATTAAAAGCAGTAAGGGAAAAAGGTCAAGTAACATATAAAGGCAGACCTATCAGAATCACACCAGACTTTTCGGCAGAAACTATGAAGGCCAGAAGATCCTGGACAGATGTCATACAGACCCTAAGAGAACACAAATGCCAGCCCAGGTTACTGTATCCTGCAAAACTCTCAATTAACATAGATGGAGAAACCAAGATATTCCATGACAAAACCAAATTTACACAATATCTTTCTACAAATCCAGCACTACAAAGGATAATAAATGGTAAAGCCCAACATTAGGAGGCAAGCTATACCCTAGAAGAAGCAAGAAACTAATCGTCTTGGCAACAAAACAAAGAGAAGAAAAGCACACAAACATAACCTCACATCCAAATATGAATATAACAGGAAGCAATAATCACTATTCCTTAATATCTCTCAACATCAATGGCCTCAACTCCCCAATAAAAAGACATAGATTAACAAACTGGATACGCAACGAGGACCCTGCATTCTGCTGCCTACAGGAAACACACCTCAGAGACAAAGACAAACACTACCTCAGAGTGAAAGGCTGGAAAACAACTTTCCAAGCAAATGGTCAGAAGAAGCAAGCCGGAGTAGCCATTCTAATATCAAATAAAATCAATTTTTAATTAAAAGTCATCAAAAAAGATAAGGAAGGACACTTCATATTCATCAAAGGAAAAAACCACCAAGATGAACTCTCAATCCTAAATATCTATGCCCCAAATACAAGGGCACCTACATACGTAAAAGAAACCTTACTAAAGCTGAAAACACACATTGCACCTCACACAATAATAGTGGGAGATTTCAACACCCCACTCTCATCAATGGACAGATCATGGAAACAGAAATTACACAGAGATGTAGGCAGACTAAGAGAAGTCATGAGCCAAATGGACTTAACAGATATTTATAGAACATTCTATCCTAAAGCAAAAGGATATACCTTTTTCTCAGCTGCAGAAAGAAACAGGAAAGAGCATATGTCAGCAGCTTGACAGCACACCTAAAAGCTCTAGAACAAAAAGAAGCAAATACACCCAGGAGGAGTAGAAGGCAGGAAATAATCAAACTCAGAGCTGAAATCAACCAAGTAGAAACAAAAAGGACCATAGAAAGAATCAACAGAACCAAAAGTTGGTTCTTTGAGAAAATCAACAAGATAGATAAACCCTTAGCCAGACTAACGGGACGACCCAGAGAGTGTGTCCAAATTAACAAAATCAGAAATGAAAAGGGAGACATAACTACAGATTCAGAGGAAATTCAAAAAATCATCAGATCTTACTATAAAAGCCTATAATCAACAAAACTTGAAAATCTACAGGAAATGGACAATATCCTAGACAAATACCAGGTACCGAAGTTAAATCAGGAACAGATAAACCAGTTAAACAACCCCATAACTCCTAAGGAAATAGAAGCAGTCATTAAAGGTCTCCCAACCAAAAAGAGCCCAGGTCCAGATGGGTTCAGTGCAGAATTCTATCAAACCTTCATAGAAGACCTCAAACCGATATTATCCAAACTATTCCACAAAATTGAAACAGATGCATCACTCCCGAATTCCTTCTATGAAGCCACAATTACTCATATACCTAAACCACACAAAGACACAACAAAGAAAGAGAACTTCAGACAAATTTCCCTTATGAATATCGACACAAAAATACTCAATAAAATTCTGTCAAACCGAATCCAAGAGCACATCAAAACAATCATCCACCATGATCAAGTAGGCTTCATCCCAGGCATGTAGGGATGGTTTAATATAAGGAAAACCATCAACGTGATCTATTATATAAACAAACTGAAAGAACAAAACCACATAATCATTTCATTAGATGCTGAGAGAGCATTTGACAAAATTCAACACCCTTTCATGATAAAAGTCCTGGAAAGAATAGGAATTCAAGGCCCATACTTAAACATAGTAAAAGCCATACACGGCAAACCAGTTGCTAACATTAAACTAAATGGAGAGAAACTTGAAGCAATCCCACTAAAATCAGGGACTAGACAAGGCTGCCCACTCTCTCCCTACATATTCAATATAGTTCTTGAAGTTCTAGCCAGAGCAATCAGACAACAAAAGGAGGTCAAGGGGATACAGATCGGAAAAGAAGAAGTCAAAATATGACTATTTGCAGATGATATGATAGTATATTTAAGTGATCCCAAAAGTTCCACCAGAGAACTACTAAAGCTGATAAACAACTTCAGCAAAGTGGCTGGGTATAAAATTAACTCAAATAAATCAGTAGCCTTCCTCTACACAAAAGAGAAATAAGCCGAGAAAGAAATTAGGGAAATGACACCCTTCATAATAGACCCAAATAATATAAAGTAACTCGGTGTGACTTTAACCAAGCAAGTAAAAGATCTGTACAATAAGAACCTCAAGACACTGAAGAAAGAAATTGAAGAAGACCTCAGATGATGGAAAGATCTCCCATGCTCATGGATTGGCAAGATTAATATAGTAAAAATGGCCATTTTACCAAAAGCGATCTACAGATTCAATGCAATCCCCATCAAAATACCAATCCAATTCTTCAAAGAGTTAGACAGAACAATTTGCAAATTCATCTGGAATAACAAAAAACCCAGGATAGCTAAATCTATCCTCAACAATAAAAGGACTTCAGGGGGAATCACTATCCCTGAACTCAAGCAGTATTTCAGAGTAATAGTGATAAAAACTGCATGGTATTGGTACAGAGACAGACAGATAGACAAATGGAATAGAATTGAAGACCCAGAAATGAACCCACACACCTATGGTCACTTGAATTTTGACAAAGGAGCCAAAACCATCCAGTGGAAAAAAGACAGCATTTTCAGCAAATGGTGCTGGTGCAACTGGAGTTCAACATGTAGAAGAATGCAGATTGATCCATGCTTATCACCCTGTACAAAGCTTAAGTCCAAGTGGATCAAGGACCTCCACATCAAACCAGACACACTCAAACTAATAGAAGAAAAACTAGGGAATCATCGGGAACACATGGGCACCGGGAAAAATTTCCTGAACAAAATACCAATGGCTTATGCTTTAAGATCAAGAATCGACAAATGGGATCTCATAAAACTGCAAAGCTTCTGTAAGGCAAAGGACACTGTGGTTAGGACAAAACGGCAACCAACAGATTGGGAAAAGATCTTTACCAATCCTACAACAGATAGAGGCCTTATATGCAAAATATACAAAGAACTCAAGAAGTTAGACCGCAGGGAAACAAATAACCCTATTAAAAAATGGGGTTCAGAGCTAAACAAAGAATTCACAGCTGAGGAATGCCGAATGGCTGAGAAACACCTAAAGAAATGTTCAACATCTTTAGTCATAAGGGAAATGCAAATCAAAACAACCCTGAGATTTCACCTCACACCAGTGAGAATGGCTAAGATCAAAAACTCAGGGGACAGCAGATGCTGGCGAGGATGTGTAGAAAGAGGAACACTCCTCCATTGTTGGTGGGATTGCAGACTGGTAAAACCATTCTGGAAATCAGACTGGAGGTTCCTCAGAAAATTGGACATTGAACTGCCTGAGGATCCAGCTATACCTCTCTTGGGCATATACCGAAAAGATGCCTCAACATATAAAAGAGACACGTGCTCCACTATGTTCATCGCAGCCTTATTTATAATAGCCAGAAGCTGGAAAGAACCCAGATGCCCTTCAAAAGAGGAATGGATACAGAAAATGTGGTACATCTACACAATGGAATATTACTCAGCTATCAAAAACAACGAGTTTATGAAATTCGTAGGCAAATGGTTGGAACTGGAAAATATCGTCCTGAGTGAGCTAACCCAATCACAGAAAGACATACATGGTATGCACTCATTGATAAGTGGCTATTAGCCCAAATGCTTGAATTACCCTAGATCCCTAGAACAAACGAAACTCAAGACGGATGATCAAAATGTGAATGCTTCACTCCTTCTTTAAATGAGGAAAAAGAATACCCTTGGCAGGGAAGGGAGAGGCAAAGATTAAAACAGAGACTGAAGGAACACCCATTCAGAGCCTGCCCCACATGTGGCCCATACATATATAGCCACCCAATTAGACAAGATGGATGAAGCAAAGAAGTGCAGACCGACAGGAGCCGGATGTAGATCGCTCCTGAGAGACACAGCCAGAATACAGCAAATACAGAGGCAAATGCCAGCAGCAATCCACTGAACTGAGAATAGGTCCCCTGTTGAAGGAATCAGAGAAAGAACTGGAAGAGCTTGAAGGGGCTCGAGACCCCAAAAGTACAACAATGCCAAGCAACCAGAGCTTCCAGTGACTAAGCCACTACCTAAAGACTATACATGGACTGACCCTGGACTCTGACCCCATAGGTAGCAATGAATATCCTAGTAAGAGCACCAGTGGAAGGGGAAGCCCTGGGTCCTGCTAAGACTGAACCCCCAGTGAACTAGTCTATGGGGGGAGGGCGGCAATGGGGGGAGGGTTGGGAGGGGAACACCCATAAGGAAGGGGAGTGGGGAGGGGGATGTTTGCCCGGAAACCGGGAAAGGGAATAACACTCGAAATGTATATAAGAAATACTCAAGTTAATAAAAAAAAAAAAAGATCAAAAACTCAGGTGACAGCAGATGCTGGCGAGGATGCGGAGAAAGAGGAACACTCCTCCATTGTTGGTGGGATTGCAGACTGGTACAACCATTATGGAAATCAGTCTGGAGGTTCCTCAGAAAATTGGACATTGAACTGCCTGAGGATCCAGTTATACCTCTCTTGGGCATATACCCAAAAGATGCCCCAACATATAAAAAAGACACGTGCTCCACTATGTTCATTGCAGCCTTATTTATAATAGCCAGAAGCTGGAAAGAACCCAGATGCCCTTCAACAGAGGAATGGATACAGAAAATGTGGTACATCTACACAATGGAATATTACTCAGCTATCAAAAACAACGGCTTTATGAAATTCGTAGGCAAATGGTTGGAACTGGAAAATATCATCCTGAGTGAGCTAACCCAATCACAGAAAGACATACATCGTATGCACTCACTGATAAGTGGCTATTAGCCCAAACACTTGAATTACCCTAGATGCCTATAACAA
This sequence comes from Rattus norvegicus, assembly GCF_021556685.1. NCBI lineage: Eukaryota > Metazoa > Chordata > Mammalia > Rodentia > Muridae > Rattus > Rattus norvegicus. The sequence goes on from NC_141534.1 coordinate 122,970,743, forward strand.
ATGAAACTCAAGACGGATGATCAAAATGAGAATGCTCCACTCCTTCTCTAAAAAGGGAACAAGAATACCCTTGGCAGGGAAGAGAGAGGCAAAGATTAAAACAGACTGAAGGAACACACATTCAGAGCCTGCCCCACATGTGGCCTATACATATACAGCCACCCAATTAGACAAGATGGATGAAGCAAAGAAGTGCAGACCAACAGGAGCCGGATGTAGATCGCCCCTGAGAGACACAGCCAGAATACAGCAAATACAGAGGCGAATGCCAGCAGCAAACCACTGAACTGAGAATAGGACCCCCGTTGAAGGAATCAGAGAAAGAACTGGAGGAGCTTGAAGGGGCTCGAGACCCCATATGTACAACAATGCCAAGCAATCAGAGCTTCCAGGGACTAAGCCACTACCTAAAGACTATACATGGACTGACCCTGGACTCTGACCTCATAGGTAGCAATGAATATCCTAGTAAGAGCACCAGTGGAAGGGGAAGCCCTGGGTCCTGCTAAGACTGAACCCCCAGTGAACTAGACTTTTGGGGAGAGGGCGGCAATGGGGAGAGGGTTGGGAGGGGAACACCCATAAGGAAGGGGAGGGCAGAGGGTGATGTTTGCCTGGAAACCAAAGAATTATAATTAAGTATTAAATAAATTCAAAAAAAGAAAAGAAATACAAGGATATCCTGCAGTTGTTAAGATGGGTTCATGCTTCTAAGTGCTACAGTGCTAGGTGTCTTGTAGGCTCTCTTATTTCCCTGAAATAATGATGTTGTCTATCTTCTGGGACCAGCAGTGGACACTTTTTTTATAGCCATGGGGACATGGGAGGCTTTTAGCATGGACATGATTTAGTCTGAGTTAGGTATTGATACTCCTTCTGTTGTAAGTCGTCCATGCTCTTTTTAGATGGAATAAAGAGGCAGGCAGAAAAAAAAAGTAATATTTAGTAAATCTTAAAAGAAAACTGTCATTCACAAAGCAGGCAAGCACACACACATACACATATAAACAAAAAGCACATATCTAAAACCTAAATGGACAATTTAAATCTAATGGACAATTTAAGAGACTAGAAATGTTAAAGAAAGTTCAGAATAAAATGTCTCCATGGTTATCTAATAACAGAGTTATTACTTTACAAATCGTGTTCTTCTGAAAACAATTCAATCTTCCAATGTAATCGCCAAACAAAAATTTTCATACACAATTAAAAATGTAATTGTAATTTCATAAGGGAACAAGAAGTTTCACTTTGGGTAAAAACAAACAGAAAAGGAAAACAACAACAACAACAAAACCAAAATAAAAAACCCAGAATAGTATAACAGAATGAATTATCGAGATCCCAAATATCACATTGTGCTATACGGCTGAAGTGAAAAATCTACACAATAAGGCAGAAAAGATAGTAAATAAATCATTTGAATAGAAATGAGGACATACAGGTTGGGGATTTAGCTCAGTGGTAGAGTGCTTGCCTAGCAAGTGCTAGGCCCTGGGTTCGGTCCCCAGCTCCGAAAAAAAAAAAGAAAAAAAAAAAAGAAATGAGGACATACATATAATCCCACAGTGATATCTGATGGTTAATAAAATTTAAAAATTACAATAAACAGTTCTTATCAATCTTAACTGCTACAGATAGAAGAATAAAGTTAGAGCTTTATTGACTGCCCTCCAAATCTCCACCACAAATGGATCTAGGACTGTAACATAAGACCTGGTTTCTTGACCCAGAAATGAACCCACACACCTATGGTCACTTGATTTTTGACAAAGGAGCCAAAACCATCCAATCGAAAAAAGATAGCATTTTCAGCAAATGGTGCTGGTTCAACTGGAGGTCAACATGTAGAAGAAGGTAGATCGAACCATGCTTCTCTATCTGTACAAAGCTTAAGTTCAAGTGGATCAAGGACCTCCACATCAAACCTGATACACTCAAACTAATAGAAGAAAAACTAGGGAAGCATCTGGAACACATGGGCACTGGGAAAAATTTCCTGAACAAAACACCAATGGCTTATGCTTTAAGATCAAGAATCGACAAATGGGATCTCATAAAACTGCAAAGCTTCTGTAAGGCAAAGGACACCGTGGTTAGGACAAATCGGCAACCAACAGATTGGGAAAAGATCTTTACCAATCCTACAACAGATAGAGGCCTTATATCCAAAATATACAAAGAACTCAAGAAGTTAGACCGCAGGGAGACAAATAACCCTATTAAAAAATGGGGTTCAGAGCTAAACAAAGAATTCACAGCTGAGGAATGCCGAATGGCTGAGAAACACCTAAAGAAATGTTCAACATCTTTAGTCATAAGGGAAATGCAAATCAAAACAACCCTGAGATTTCACCTCACACCAGTGAGAATGGCTAAGATCAAAAACTCAGGTGACAGCAGATGATGGCGAGGATGCGGAGAAAGAGGAACACTCCTCCATTGTTGGTGGGATTGCAGACTGGTACAACCATTATGGAAATCAGTCTGGAGGTTCCTCAGAAAATTGGACATTGAACTGCCTGAGGATCCAGCTATACCTCTCTTGGGCATATACCCAAAAGATGCCCCAACATATAAAAAAGACACGTGCTCCACTATGTTCATCGCAGCCTTATTTCTAATAGCCAGAAGCTGGAAAGAACCCAGATGCCCTTCAACAGAGGAATGGATACAGAAAATATGGTACATCTACACAATGGAATATTACTCAGCTATCAAAAACAACGGCTTTATGAAATTCGTAGGCAAATGGTTGGAACTGGAAAATATCATCCTGAGTGAGCTAACCCAATCACAGAAAGACATACATCGTATGCACTCACTGATAAGTGGCTATTAGCCCAAACGCTTGAATTACCCTAGATGCCTATAACAAATGAAACTCAAGACGGATGATCAAAATGTGAATGCTTCACTCCTTCTCTAAAAGGGGAACAAGAATACCCTTGGCAGGGAAGATAGAGGCAAAGATTAAAACAGAGACTGAAGGAACTCCCATTCAGAGCCTGCCCCACATGTGGCCCATACATATACAGCCACCCAATTAGACAAGATTGATGAAGCAAAGAAGTGCAGACCGACAGGAGCTGGATGTAGATCTCTCCTGAGAGACACAGCCAGAATACAGCAAATACAGAGGCGAATGCCAGCAGCAAACCACTAAACTGAGAAAAGGACCCCCGTTGAAGGAATCAGAGAAAGAACTGGAAGAGCTTGAAGGGGCTTGAGACCCCATATGTACAACAATGTCAAGCAACCAGAGCTTCCAGAGACTAAGCCACTACCTAAAGACTATGCATGGACTGACCCTGGACTCTGACCTCATAGGTAGCAATGAATATCCTAGTAAGAGCACCATTGGAAGGGGAAGCCCTGGGTCCTGCTAAGACTGAACCCCCAGTGAACTCGACTGTTGGGGGGAGGGCGGCAATGGGGGGATGGTTGGGAGGGGAACACCCACAAGGAAGGGGAGGGGGGGATGTTTGCCCGGAAACTAAAGAATTATTATTACGTATTAAATAAATTAAAAAAAAAGAAAAAAAAGAACTATTAGCCTAATCCAATCCGAGACAGATCTCTTTCCAACTGAGGTGGCTATTCATTAGCTATAAGGAATCAAGATGTTTCATAAGATCGGGAAGCAAGAGAATACAGGAAAAGAAAAAGAATGCACTGTAAAACTGTATAGATAAAGATGGGCACTTGGAGACCCTTTAAAAAAGCCAGCTCCAGTTTCAGTAAGATATTTGAACAGATGGATTATTTTTCAAAACTCAGTGGTACTAATGGAAACATATCTAGGTACATCATGGTTTATACCTCAGTACCTTGAAAGTAGAGGACACTCTGTTGTCTATCACTTTACCTCACTAACAGAAAAGAGTGAAAGGTGAATTCTAAATCAATTACAAGAGCGAATAACTGAAATCAAGCCCTGGCAGCACCATGTAAAAAGAAAATAATATTTGGATGCTTTAGTGCTCAGTTAGTTAACTATTTGGTTTAATTATGTTTTAATGTGATTTCTAAGTTTTGCTGGTGGTTCTGTATGGATGTTTGTGTCTATTTCAGTTTTCACTGTGAAGAATTTAAGAATACAATCCAAAATGGAGATTTTTGACCTGAGGTTGTGTTAACAAATGAATGTTTACATTTATATTAATTGGTTGCCACTATATCTCAATCCAGATAGGAAATCTCTTCTAAGACAAACATGGTTTTACTATTATTAATGAAAACAAATAGGTCTTAAAATAGTTATGTAAAACCAATATTTATACCATAAAAAAAAAAGACCTGGTTTCTTGAATCTAAAACAAGAGAAAGTACATAGTAAATTTTAATTCATTAACATATGATAGGACTATTTAGCAGGACATTTGATCTCATAGGAATATGTTAAAATTAATAAATATATCTATAAAAATATATTCATAAAATGTAAGTGGCATTTCAAGCATTTACTTCAAACCTATTCACTAATAAGAAAGACATGCTTGGAGGGAGATGTCTATAAAACCGAACAGTACATTAAACATGTATAAAAATCTCTAGAATGATTTTCAATTTCATATGGAATATAATATACCCAGATAGCCAAAACAGTTCTGAACAATAAGATAACTTTAGCAGAATCATAATTCCTGGCCTCAAGCTGTACTACAGAGCAATAGCTATAAAAACTACATGGTATTTATACATAAAAAGATACATTGATCAATGTATTAGAATCAAAATCTCAGAAATAATATTTTATACCTATGGACATTTTTCAATAAGGAGACCAAAACCATATCAAAAAACGCATCTTCAACAAACAGTGATAGTATAAATAATGACTATAGGTAGAAGAATGAAAATAGCTTGATATTTATCACTCTAAATAAAAATCAAATGCAAATAAATGGATACAGACTCTCAACAAAAAACAATATAGAGTAAAAATATGCTAGAATGCACTAATGCAGGCCACAATTTCTTAAAAAGAACAGCAACGGCTAAAGCTCTAAGATCAACAATTGATGAATGGAACCTCATGAAACTGCAAAGCATCTGTAAGGCATAGAAGACTGTTAAATCTAAATGAAAGAATATAGATCAGGAAAGGATCTTTACCAAGCCTCCATCTGATCAAGGGCTGATATCCCAAACTTATAAATAACTCGAGAAGTTAAACACAAAGGTCCCCAAACACCCAATTAAAATATAGGGAATAGAAAAAAGCAGAGAATTCTCAACAGAAGAATCTTGAATTGTCCAATATTTATTGCTGAAGTATGTGTTATCCTGAATATTGAGTTACTTAGGTATCCTGAATATCATGAATGATTTCTCAGAAAGTGAAAAAAGTGTGAGATGTAAAAATAAAAATATAAAGTTTTATTCTATATCTTTTGAGTCCTAAAAGAGATTGGTTAAAGAAGCTAATATATACAGCTATTACCAATCCTACAACTTATAGAGGGCTTATATCCAAAATATACAAAGAACTCAAGAAGTTAGACCGCAGGGAGACAAATAACCCTATTAAAAATGGGGTTCAGAGCTAAACAAAGAATTCACAGCTGAGGAATGCCGAATGGCTGAGAAACACCTAAAGAAATGTTCAACATCTTTAGTCATAAGGGAAATGCAAATCAAAACAACCCTGAGATTTCACCTCACACCAGTGAGAATGGCTAAGATCAAAAACTCAGGTGACAGCAGATGCTGGCGAGGATGCGGAGAAAGAGGAACACTCCTCCATTGTTGGTGGGATTGCAGACTGGTACAACCATTATGGAAATCAGTCTGGAGGTTCCTCAGAAAATTAGGGTTCATTACTTATGACCCCATGGGTGACAGAACTAACTCCAGGGATCAGCGTGGCAGGGAGCCACTCTGGAATGACTCATGGATTGCCTGAGTCTGAGAGTACTTTGCGGTGGAGTGTGTAGCTTTTGAGATAAATGTACCCCACAGTGCAGTGTGGTCCGATGAGTGCAGACACTAATGAAAGTTAAAACGTTCTGGTTTTTATAATATTTACTCCAACAGGATGTAGGTGGGACAAATTCCGCGAGGTGTTTCTCTCTAACTGCCGTGGGATGATGCGTATCTTTGCTACATTGGCAGTCGTATGCTTCTTATGATGTGTGTGGTGCCACACAATTACATTTAAACCATTTGCAAATGGAATCACCTTAGGGATAATTCCCTTTTTAGACATTTCCCTACACATTATATGGAAATGTATTCCTCTGTAATGGATAGGGTCTATCTTGTAAGTGTGGAGAAATCCCTATACTTATTGATAGACATCATTCAATATCACCATCCACAAAAGTGATGCATATTGATAAGGATTACATGAAATCTGTGGCAACTGCTGAGTGGCCTTTTTCTAGGACAGTAAGACATACAGCTCTTCTTCAACTATATCTAGAAAGACTTGCTATGCCAGAGATGAGTTGCTGTGAGGAAAAAGGTGTAGTTATGATTTCAGCCTGTGATTTGGAAGAAATATGTAAAAATGAAGGGTGGGTTTATGATTGGCCTATTTTCCTTTCTTTGTTCCTTCACCTTTATACAGTGTCTTGCTTTGTAGCCCTGTGTCACATGGTATTATGTGTAACAATGTAGTTCATGTTTCCTTCAATGCAGAAAGATCCATCTGATTGTCTACTTCAAGCCTGGGCATAAAGGTGTATGCATCCTGATCAGAGCAATCGACATTTTTATACTTCTCAGTATACAAGAAAAATAGAATAAAAATTCTAAATTTACTAAAGACCACTCTTTTGATAGCAAAAATTTGCAACCATGAAAAGAACCATAGAGGAAAGAGGTAAACATTAAGTTGGAAGTGAAATTATTTTTTGTCATTCAGGTTCAACAGTTACTGTAGATAAACTGACAATAGATGGCTCATAATACAGCCAGGCACCCCACTAATGAAACCATAGAAGAAGCTGTAATAACTAGTGAATATTATATATCATATTTGCTTAAGCTGAGAAAGATTTCTACTTGTTATGTTTTGCATAGCTCTGAAACTGGAAGATTTGGGTGGTCTATATCTTTCAGTGTAAATGAATGTGACTTTTAAGTAAAGAAGATTCACCTGCTCATGCTACTTGATTAGATTAAAGGTAGGCTTCATCACAATACCCCAATGGAAGGGATTCTAAATAAAAATTTAAAAGTCTTTTAAATCTGCCCTTATGATACTATGTGCCTTGGGATTTAATGTAGGCACTCTGAGTGTTGCAGGAATTAGGAAACTAAGTGATATACAAATCTTCCTCTTTGAGACAAAAGCTGTAGGTGTGTAAATGAGTCTCTCCATTGTAAAGAATCATTATATCCTCTTGGTCATTGCAGTAGAAGATACCCAGGAGTATCAGGTATTACAACACATGACAGAGAATGGCATTAACATAATAACCCAGAATATAAAAAATAGTATTTCATGCCCCTATGAAATATTAAGAACACTAGTCAGTCAGTGGAGGAAGACTAGCATGGGACTTAACTTCATGAAATTCCTAAATAACCAGTAGGGCACCAGAGACTTGCCCAGTCAGACAGAATCCCTTTTAGTGTTTACTCCTGGACCAGTGTGAGAATTGAGTCCTGAATGTGTCAAAGAGTACCATTGACATTACAGGGCAAACTGGCAAAGACTATTTGTGTACTCAGTACTGAATAACTCAGTACATTGTTTTCTCAAGGATTAAAGATTGAATTACTGGGCCAGCACTTCTCTCCACAAGGTCATTTTAACCCCAAAGGAACATTTCTTTTATCCTTAATTTTCAAAATTTAAACAAACTGGTCTGTAGTAGCAAGCTTATTTCTATGACTAGCTGATGATAGTTTGTATTAATCAAGAAACAGATCATCAGTTATCACATGTTGTATTCAGCCAAACTGAATAATCTTTTTCTCTGTTCTTACAATACAATTATTTCTGCTTTATTCATATCCCTGTCTTTCATAATGAACACCAAATCCTGCAGCTATCTTCCTAGTTCAAATGATCCAAGAAATTCCAAACCTACCTTAAATGGTATGTAGTTTTTTTTTTTTTCTTTGTCTTTTTCTTTGTTTAAGCGCAAACTAATTCCAAGGCTATTTTTGTCTTCCATATACAATTACATGCTTTCAACATATGAGAGGTCATTGTAATTTTTTTCTAATCTTTGTAGGACTAAGAATTCTACAAGCGATGGGACACAATCTACCTTTAATTTGAACTTTATTGTATCTTTCTGGCAACACAAATTAAACCATCTCTTTAAACTTTCTATACTGTAACTTTTTAAATCTATTTAAATCAAATCAGGAATTCTTTAAATTCATAAATTCATTTACACAATAAAGTTTTATGAAATTTCTTTTCACATTGATCTACAGAAATTTTGTCCAATGTAGTCAGTTACCTACCAAGCGGCAATCACAGCAAAATACAGGCTTTGAAGTTCTTCCCAGTCCAATTACACCACACTAGATATATGAGGAATACAACATGATAACAATGTGAAGGCCCAGCAGCAGGAAGAAGTAATCCAGACATGATTGTGTTTGCCTTTCTAAGTTACACCCATTGCATTTGAGCAAACCATGGACTCTATCCAGGAAGCTCTCTTACCCATTGCATTTCTTCCCACATGACATCCACCATGCACACCTAGGGGAATGCCAAAACCTATATTTCTAACCTAATGGAAAGTTTTTAAGCCTCTGTAGCAGATGTTAAATTATCTACATGCCAAATAATGCAGAAGATAATACTAGAATATGTAGGACAGAGAGAAATTTGTGTAAGATACAGACCACCCTCAAAAAGAAAATATAACTTGCTGAAAACATGTTCTTTAAAGATTTTGTTTGTCCTATATATAAGTGATTATGTATGCTGGAATGTGCAGTGTTCATTTATTTCCTGTACCAAGTTAAACTGTGGGCCAATATTACTTACCTATCCCTTTGCCATTTCAGCATTTAGTTTGGTTAATGGAATGTCAAAGACCATATTATTATCCTAAAGAATGTAAGAGTGGTTGAACTGGATTGTCAGACAATACAGTCAAGAAGTAGTTCTGATAGATTGAAAAAAATGTTCTTCACACACTCTAGTATTTGAATACTTGGTTCCTAGGTGGTGGATTTGTTTGGTGTGCTTTTGGTGATGTAGCATTGATAGAAATAAATCACAGTCTGTGGTTTTATGATTAGAAGTCTTGGGCTGAGTGTCTTTCTTCTCACTACTTCTCATCTATTCTTTCTTCTGGTTGATTGTATTTAGATATTTGATCTTTTGGCATCCTTTATCAGTAAATTGAAATTTATCAACATAAAGACATAATAAATGTTTTAGAAAATGTAAATGCTAACAATGCTTCAAAAGTATCAAGTCATTACACACATATATTTTTAGGTGGACCTAACATATATGTATCATTTGTACATGAAAATATGTTCTCCTCTCCTCCTTTTTCTTTAAAGTAGGAGGCAAGAGACTTATGAAGGGGTTTCTGTCTGTGTCTGGGGCTGACCCAGTGCCATAGCTCTCTGTACCCAAATAACTTTGGGAGAGAGTAGTACTATCAGAAGTGCAGACATTCCTGAGCACAGGGTAGACTTCCAATTCTGTTCATACTACCTACTCCAACAAACTTACATTTCCTGATAGTGTCACTACCTAAGTGAAGCATATACAAATAATCACATTGAATTAAACGGTGACGGTTGTGGAAGCTAAGATTTGAGTAGTGGATATGAGGAACAATAAATAATCCTTAAAGTTATTTTGAAAAAGGCACATGAAGCAAACATCTGTAAGAGAGGTTTCACTACACAATTATACATATAAAATATTTCAAAGAGGATTAACTAATAATAAGACAATAATTTCTTCACTGGACACTATAGCCTTAGAAATACATAGTCCAGTCCCAGTATTGGGTTGTCTATTTTGAATTTACATTCCAGAGAATTCCCGTCCAGTCCAGCCCATTACAAACCTTCTTGGTTACCATACAGAATTTGAAATTAAGACCCTATTCATGAAATCAGCCCATGGTCAAGTCAAAGAACAGAGATAAATTTATCTAGCATTGATTGACCTATAAGCCTGATTCTACTCTGTATCATAATGGATAGCTTTCTTAGTACCAGAACACATGAAGCATGCTACTGAAGGAGAAATGTAATCACCACTTTTTCAACCTTGGAAATACTTCCTGTCTATGAATTCCAACTGATACAACGATGAACTGCCTATCATGAGAGTAACCAATATTTTTTATTGAAATTGTGTCCCAAAATGAAATCTATTATCAACACTGTTTTTAGGAGTAGGATCCTGCACCTAAACAGGGACTTCATACTACTTGCGCACACACCACTATTTCTGTGCTAAGTCATCTTAATTTAAATCAACCCATAATAACTACTAACCATACCTATATATTAGTGTAACCATGAAAAATATTCAGAGACTAGAAAATCACGCATACACATGTATAAATGAGTAGTCATAGTTTATTATTTAAATGGGAAGGCAGTGATTCTTGTTTATATTATATTAGTTAATGTATGCAATTTTCATATTTAGCATATTTAGTACTTTCTGTGTAAAACTCTGTGGCATAATAATTATGATATACACCTAATAGTTGATAGATTCCTTAAACCTATGTGGACAACTCTTTTCATGGATTCATGATCATTAAATATTTACAACATTGCATACAGAAAAAGTACCATCATGATATACATAAATATTGTTTGTGAGCTTATATGCGGAAACGATAAGAGCAAAGGCAATGTGAGTAAAAAAATCATGATTCCAAATCGCTAGCACCAATTTACTATGTAAATTCTATGATGTTTCCTGTGACTCTATGTGTGCATTCTTAATAAAACTCACGTTTCAGAAGATAATATAGAAAATGAGTAATATTGAATCAATCAACTTGTTGTACTGCAGTATCTTTATGTGGCAGTAAATATTCTCTTAATCCCCTCACAGTGCTGTGCAATAGTAAATATAGGTAGAATCAAAATTTTTAATAACTTTAAAATGGAAATATTTAGGTGTAATATAAGTTTCAGTTTACTCCATGAGTTGTATTCTTAGTAGGGAACAGTCTTAGGAACTAAATGCTCCAAATTTGAATATTATAAAAAAAAGTGCTTTATCATCCACTTGCGATATATGGTTGATTTTGGAAGCAGGTTTACAGTATGATGAATCATTTCTCTAAGGAAAATAAAACAGTTTGAGAACTAAGGTAGAAAAAGTAAGAGGACTACTTCAAAAAGCAGTCCTGTAGCTAAATAAAAATTAAATTTCAGACAATGTCTATGAACTTGTGAGATTCAGAAAAACTTACAATTATATTTGCAATAATTATTTCATCCTCATGTGTTTTCTAATAATTTAAAAAGTATTACTTTTTAGTTGCGTATGAGATCCCTATGAATCCTTGGCTTTGAATGCACTATAAATCTTTTCAAAAACATGATTAAGAATTCCTAGTGAAGATTTGTGACTTCACTGGATGATTGGTTAGAACTCCTGGGATGGGCAGAAGTTAGAAGACTGCCAAAACCAAACCTATTAGCAATTATTCATGGACAATATTTATTTCCTTAATTACCCTCTCTGATTTTGGAACCAAAGTATATGAGAGGTGTTTTGAAACAAGAATTTCTTAGTTCAGTTCATATATGAAGTCAATGAAAGACGTTCCACACTGGGACTTGCTGATTTCCCAGGTAACGGGAAACCTATGTTTACTCATGTCTTTACATATATATAATATCTAGTTCCATTTCTTTGTGGTGAACTTGATGCTTTTCTCTCTAAAAAAATAACTTTTGAATAGCAAGAATGAATAGAGAATCATTACAAAAATCTAAGGACAGAAAGTGAATAAAACTTTAGTCAAATTAAACAAGAAATACATTACAAAATCTGAAGGTAATATAAAAGAAGTTAAAAGCATTAATACTAAACTGCAAGAATTCAGAATTGTGGCTTAAGGCATATATATATATATATATATGCATAAAGTTGTAAGAGGGGAAATATATACATTAGAATCAGAATTATTTTTATTCTAAAAAATAAACCACGAGCTACCAATGTTTAATATAGACCTGCAGAGCGAAAATCTTTAATATGGAAAGGCAAGCTCGACAGATAATTTTTAATTGTGAGTTAGAGTTTGAAGCCATTTTAAAGCACCCATCATATAAGGAGGCTTCAGTCGTTGCTTTAACTAGGAACTGATTTGTTCAGTATGCAGGTGAGCATAAAACCTTGGGAGAAATAAAGTATTCTCATGAGGCACTCTGATGCATACATGCATTCAGAGGTGAACAAAATCCACCTTTTGGGTTGAATGTTTTTAATCATACAGTGCATCTCCACATAGTACAAAGCCAGTTTTCTTGCTTTACTGTAAACAAATATATTTCTTAGCAGTGATCTCGGAGTAGTAATATACATAACTGTGAGAAGAATCTGCATCTAGGGCTGTCAAGAGCATTGCAACATCCTTGGATTCTGAGGAAAATAGCATGGTCGTTCTCACATGGAAAGAATGTTTTTTAAAGTTATTTGTCACTTTTTTTTTAATTAATGATTTTACTTGTTTACATTTCCAATTATATCACCTTTAACTTCTATCCCTCCATAATGCCCCATCTCATTAACCCCTCTTCCCATCCCATTTGACTCTGTGAGAGTGCTTCTCCACCCATTTATCCACTCCTGCCTTACCACTCTACCCTCATCCTATGGTGGGACATCAAGCCTTCACAGTACTGAAAGCCTGAGCTCCGGTTAATGTCAGATGAGGCCACCCTCTGGTACACACATATCTAGACCCCTGAATAACTCCAGGTATGCTGCTTGGTTGGTGGTTTAGTCTCTGGTATTTCTGGGTGCTCTGTTTTGTTGATATTGTTCTTCCTAGGATGTTTGAATCCCCTTCAGCTTCTTCAGTCCTTTCCATAGCTCTTCCATTGGGGTCTTTAAGGCTCAGTCTGATGATTGGCTGTATCTGCATCTATTTTGGTTATGTGCTGTTAGAACTACTAAGGGAACAGCCATACCATGCTCCTGACTACAAGTGCTTCTTGGCATCAGCAGTAATGTTGTTGTCTGGTATTTGTAGACAGAATGAATCCCAATATTGGCCAGTCTCTGGATGACTTTTCTTTCAGTTTTTGTTTGATATTTTTGTCCCTCTCTTTCCTTTTGGCAGGAACATTTCTGGATTAAAAATTTTGAGAAGGGTGGGTGGCCTCATCCTTCAACTAAGGATTGTACCTATTTACTGGGGTGGTATCTACAGGTTCTATCTCCCCTTTGTTGGCTATTTCTGATACAGTCATCCCTGTGGGATCCTGGGAGCTTCTTGTTTCCCTGGGTTCTGGGAATTTTACTGACTACACCAAGTTGCTTGTTCCCCACTGCTAGTTATTTCTATTCAGTGTCCTAACATTCTGTACTTCTCTTCTATCCCTTCAAATACCTAATCCTGTCTCAACTTTTTCCATCTCCCTCCTCTCTTTCTTCCAGGTCCCTCCCTTCCTCTATCTCCTGTGATTATTTTCTTCCATTTTCTATGTAGGCTTGAAACATCCACATTTTTGTCTTCCTTCTTCATAACTCAGATATTGCACAATATTGTGTCCATAAATAACTGAAAAAATAATGAAAATATGGTTCATTTACACAATGAAATGCAACTTACTTGTAGAAATAATGAAATCATAGAATACTTGCTTAAGTGGATCGAACTAGAAAAAGTCATCCTGAGTGAGAAAAGTCATCCTGAGTGAGGTACTCAGAACCCCAAAGAAAAATTTAGTATGTAACCACTTAAAACTGCTTCTTAGGCTTTAAACTTTAAAAATGCATGTAAGGATACTTAAATGCTCAGGAGTAAGCTATAGAGTGAGGAACTAGAAAGGAACTAAGGTCTTCCTGAATAAGTAAAAATATAACTAAATGTGGAGACTTTTGTGGTTATGTAGTAGTGGAATGGGATTATTAAATGGAGAAATGGAAGAAGGTAGGCTAAGGGTCAGCAGAATCTATGGTTCTTCTGAAGAATATTATAGAAAAAATGCTACAGTTGAAGCTCCTTAATATATAATGTGTACTTGAATATTCTTAAAATGCATCACCAAATATTGGAGAGAGTACAACCTAATTGACTTCTATCACAACCATAATCCCCTCCAGTGCCATGTATGAGTTATATCTAACTGAGTTTTGATGACCGAGACTTCACAGAAACTCTCAAACCACTTACATTCCTGCCCACATTATTGGTTGCTTTACATAAACTGATGGTCAAGTCATATTCATGAGACAACACTTACCTACCTCCTGAACATGAAGACGTTAACGTGGTTACTGACTGGAGTATTCACCATTCTAGATAGTGCTCATGGATTGGGAAGTTTATTCATACATCCTGAGGAGAAAAGTAAAGATGTACTTACCTAAAATCCTTCAATTTACAATGCTGGACTCTCTACAATGTAAATCGGTGCAATAGTGGTACAAGTGTGATGAGAGAAAGTAACATTTGTTTGATTGGATTCAATGTCCAGTCCATGAGTCACATTACTGATGTTGCTCCTTTGCCCAAGAAAAAGGAAATAAGTAGACTGCTAACCAAGGGACATACTAAACACCAATTTTTCTGCAAAAGCAATGTAGCAATTAAAAGAATCCTAATGACATTCTGTTATTCATATATATATATATATATATATATATATATATACATGTACATGTACATGTACATGTACATATACATATATTGCTCAGTCATGATCAGAGGAACTACTATCTGTTATAGATGGGAACAAAAGCAGAGACACATACCTGAACAATGTATAGAGGGTAAGACAGATTTGATAACTCAGACATAAATGAAAATTCTTGATCAATACTCTCACTTCTCCCCTCATGAATCTTTGTGTTGGGAGAAATCTAAGAGCCAGTGAGGATGGAAAGAATGTAACCAAGGAAACAATGTCTTACAAATGTATCAGACCTGACTAACTCACAGAGGAACTCATATAGATCATGAAAACATGCATATGGTTTGGCTAGAATAAAGTGAATTGGCTCCCAGTACTGAGACAAAGAACTAAACATGATCTCCTATCTCTAACCAAGAAGCTATGTCCAATATACAAATGATGCTAAAGGAGAAATTAGATTAATATGGTGGAGACTCGCTGGTTAAAGACACAACATTCATGGAAGCTCTTATTCAAAGCAGTAGAGAGGCAAATCATATAGTATTTTGACAATAGTTTTTGATTCATAATACTTTGTCTCTCAACATAGAAACAGATATCATTGAACAGAAGAGAACGTGGGAAAGAGACTCAGTTTGCCCTGGTGGGTTTCATGGTAAGATCATGTTGTATACACACCATACACTTTGTTTGCTGAACATAGAGAATTCATCCTTGAGCTATACAGGAAAGTTTTCCTGGGTTTATTTTTCTTAATAATGCTAGAAGACACTAGCCAGGTTACATAGAGAAAAAAAGACAACAGTTTTCTCATCCATTAATAAGCCTTATATGCTATAATAATCACCTCCCTGGTAAAATTCACTAACATTGCAATTGTGTAAAGAATATTTTGTGATTTACTAACCACATTATTAATTAGAATGGATGTGACTTCCACAGGAGAGAATTCAGGAATGGTACTACAAACTTCATCAACAAACTTGGTTAGGGAATTTAAAGCCCCTAGCAGAGAACACACTAACATTGTTTTTTCAAATGTCTATTTTGTCAAATACCCTTTTAAATATTTCTGTTATATCCTGAGGGACATGTTGCTGCTTATTTCAGTAGATAATTATCTTATTATTAATGGTATTTTTTGCACAAAGATAAATAACTCTGTGTTGGTTTGCATATGTTTTCCCCAGGGAGCGGCACTCTTAGAAGGTGTGGCCTTATTGGAGGAAGTGTGTCACTGTGGAGTTGGGCTTCGAGACCATCCCCCTAATTGAGTGAAGATATTCAGTTTGTTCTTGGGTTCCTTCCGCTGAAGATGTAGGACTCAGCTCCTCCTATACCATGCCTGCCTGGATGGTGTTATATGCTCCCACCTGAATTGCTGAACCTGTAAGCCAGCCCTGATTAAATGTTATTCTTTATAAAATTTACATTGGTCATGGTGTCTGTTCACAGCAATAAGACCCTAAGACAAACTACAAAAAGCACTGTGAAAAAGCAATAGTCAGCACTCACACACAGTTGGGAATTCTAAAATTCCTCATACTAGGTAAAAACTCAAGGACTGGAAGAAATGCTATGGACTATCTCTATAAATGGTCTGGCTACTGTAGACATGGCCTCCTACAGTTAGAGTTACATGTGTGCCCCTCACAAGAATAATCAAACATTCAAATAAGGAAGAAGGAGAGCTTGTCAATATTCCAACCCTACATGCACATATTCTTTTGACATAGATTGATATTATGGTAGCATGTGTCCTGTTTCCTTAGAAATGTGGTCACTGGTAAGGATAAACAGAACATATTTCAGAATAATAAATAATGAAACAACAAACTCAGAACCAGTATCATGCTAAATGTAGAGAAACTCAAAATATTTACATTAAAACCAGATACAAGACAAGGAAGTTTATTCTTCCCGTCTTATTCAATACAGTTTTAGGGATTATTTTGAAGAGGATATGATTTTATGTACAAAAGTTCCTAAATGCACCAGGAGAAACATGATCATGCTAATAATTATTTTCAGCAAAGTAGCAGCATAAATAAGTTAATAAAAATTATGTCCTCAAATAACAAATATTTTGAGGAACTAATCATAGAAATATATATTGTATAAAATATATATTATATAACATATAACATTGTTATATATAATATGTAACAACATGTTAAATAACATATTACATATGTATTTGTGCATATTATCACCAATGATATCCTTCTAGCAAACTAAAAAACAGAGTAATAAAATTATATGGAATCAAAAAAGACTCCCTGTAGAATGAACCTGAATAATAAACAAAGTTCTGCAGCTATTGGCATGGCATATTTCAAATTTTACTATAACATAGATCCAGTAACAAAACTGATACGAATGGTGCCACTCTGTTATTTCTGTATTAATTAACACTCTTTAGGAGCAACAAACTTAGCAAAACCTCACAGTGCAGTTGGCTTGAATCAACATAGGCCTGCATTTTAGAAACACTTTAAAAATCTTAAGAAATTGAAGAAGACCTCAGAAGATGGAAAGATCTCCCATGCTCATGGATTGGCAGAATTAATATAGTAAAAATTGCCATTTTACCAAAACCGATCTACAGATTCAATGCAATCCCCATCAAAATACCTAAACAATTCTTCAGAGAGTTAGACAGAACAATTTGCAAATTCTTCTGGAATAAAAAAAAAAACAAGGATTTTCCCTTACAGAAGCTTTGCAGTTTTATGAGATCCCATTTGTCCATTCTTGGGGACTATAAAAGGACTTCTGGGGGAATCACTATCCCTGAACTCAAGCAGTATTACATGGCAGTAGTCATAAAAACTGCATGGTATTGGTACAGAGACAGAAAGATAGACCAGTGGAATAGAATTGAAGACCCAGAAATGAACCCACACACCTATGGTCACTTGATTTTCTACAAAAGAGCCAAAACCATGCAATGGAAAAAAGATAACATTTTCAGCAAATGGTGCTGGTTCAACTGGAGGTCAGCATGTAGAAGTATGCAAATCGATCCACACTTATTACCCTGTACAAAGCTTAAGTCCAAGTGGATCAAGGAGCTCCACATCAAACCAGATACACTAAAACTAATAGAAGAAAGGTGGGGAAGCATTTCGAACACATGGGCACTGGAGAAAATTTCCTGAACAAAACACCAATGGCCTATGCTCTAAGATCAAGAATGAACAAATGGGATCTCATAAAACTGCAAAGCTTCTGTAAGGGAAAGGACACTGTTGTTAGAACAAAATAGCAACCAACAGATTGGGAAAATATCTTTACCAATCCTACAACAGATAGAGGGCTTATATCCAAAATATACAAAGAACTCAAGAAGTTAGACCACAGGGAGGCAAAAAACCCTATTTTTTTTATTATTAACTTGAGTATTCCTTTTTTTTTTTTTATTAACTTGAGTATTTCTTATATACATTTCGAGTGTTATTCCCTTTCCCGGTTTCCGAGCAAACATCCCCCTCCCCCCTCCCCTTCCTTATGGGTGTTCCCCTCCCAACCCTCCCCCCATTGCCGCCCTCCCCCCATAGACTAGTTCACTGTGGGTTCAGTCTTAGCAGGACCCAGGGCTTCCCCTTCCACTGGTGCTCTTACTAGGATATTCATTGCTACCTATGGGGTCAGAGTCCAGGGTCAGTCCATGTATAGTCTTTAGGTAGTGGCTTAGTCCCTGGAACCCTATTAAAAATGGGGTTCAGAACTAAAAAAAAAAGAGTTCACAGCTGAGGAATGCTGAATGGCTGAGAAACACCTGAAGAAATGTTCAACATCTTTAGTCATAAGGGAAATGCAAATCAAAACAACCCTGAGATTTAACCTCTCACCAGTGAGAATGGTTAAGATCAAAAACTCAGGTGACAGCAAATGCTGGTGAGGATGTGGAGTAAGAGGAACACTCCTCCATTGCTGTTGGGATTGCAGACTGGTACAAACATTCTGGAAATCAGTCTGGAAGTTCCTCAGAAAATTGGACATTGAACTACCTGAGGACTCAGCTATACTTCTCTTGGGCATATACACAAAAGATGCCCCAAAATATAACAAAGACACATGCTCCACTAGTTTCATAACAGCCTTATTTATAATAGCCAGAAGCTGGAAAGTACCCAGATGCCCTTCAACAGAGGAATGGATACAGAAAATGTGATACATCTACACAATGGAATACTACTCAGCTATCAAAAACAATGACTTCATGAAATTCTTAGGCAAATGGATGGAACTGGAAAATATCATCCTGAGTGAGGTAACAAAAAAAAAAAAAAACCACACACATGGTATGCACTCATTGATTAGTAGATATTAGACCAAATGCTTGAATTACCCCAGATGTAGAGAACACATGAAAATCAAGAATGATGACCAAAATGCGAATGCTTCACTCCTTCCTTAAAGGGGGAACATGAAAACCCTTATCAGGGAATAGGGAGGCAAAGATTAGAACAGAGGCATAAGGAACACCCATTCAGAGCCTGCCCCACATGTGGCCCATACATATACAGCCACCCAATTAGACAAGATGGATGAAGCAAAGAAGTGCAGGCTAACAGTAACAGGATGTAGATCTCTCTCTCTATCACTGAGACTCTGTCTCTCTGTTCTTGAAGCCCGACCATGTGTTTCTGTATGTATGTCTCTGTGTGTCTGTGTTTGTGTTTGTGTGTGTGTGTGCATGTGTGTGCATATATGTAGGCATATGTAAGTATATATATCCAGATGTGCAGATACATGTAATTTTGAGATTCTTGACATGAGTTCCGGGAAGTAATTTTTCAGAACAGTATTAGTTCATACAGGCAGGAGCATCACTGAGGCTCTTCTATGCATCATTAAGCCTTGGTGATTTTGATCCCTAAAGAATTTGCAAAATAAGTACACACAAAAATGTAGAAAGGCTCCTAACTTAAACAATCAATTATTTTCCAATAAATATAAATATGATGTTGACTTAGTAATATCTGTTTCTGCAAGATAATGTCTACATGGGAAAGGGAAATGCATAAGGTATTATTAAATGTGATTTGAATTTGTACAGTCTTATTGTGTTCTATAAAATCATTGAAGGAAAATATTTTCCAAAATAAAAATGTGACTTTGAGTGCATATGGAAATACGGAGCTTCCTATTCCATAGCAGTAGTTCCATAGGCTATCTCTGTGCGACTAAATTTGTTTCAATATAGGACTGCACAGTTAAGTATGGCGATATATCAATTGATGCCTTACTGAAAGAAAGGGGTGACTACCCTTAAACAAGCTGTGCTACTGTAGATAATTCTCTCTGAAACTTCTGTCAATGCTGAAGGAGTTTAGAGCTTACTGAAAAGAAAGGATCTGCAAGATCCTTGAATTTGAAAGATACCTTGCTGATTTCTATTAGGAAAAAAGCCTGTGAAGTTGCAATCCTGTAGTGTTTTTCTTTTTTTTTCTTTTTTTTTTTTATCAAAATTGTCAGAGGATGCGTGGTCGCAAGAAGTACTCAATAAGTTGTATTGATTTATTATTTATAAAGACAATATTTCCATCAATAGTTCTTTTTTTTTCTGGCCAGTAAGATGTTGCGTAGAATAAACTGGATTTAAACATACAGTCTTCCATCTTTATCTGCCACCTAGTAGGTCAAATATAATGGTTTTGATATAAAGGATATCCTGTCTTCCAGATTTTATACAATAAACACAAACATCAGTCTCTTTTGAGAGACACATCCAGAGCATGTTCAATACAGAGGTCAATGGTAGCAGCAAACCCCTGAACTGAGAACAGGACCTCCTTTGGGGAAATGAGAGGAAGGATTGAAAGAGCTTAAGGGGCTTGCAATCCCATAAGAATATAAATGCCAACCAACCAGAGCTCCGAGGGACTAAACCACTACCAAAGAGTCTATACATGGACTGACCCTGGGCTCCAACTGCATAGGTAGCAGAGAATAGCCTTGTTGGGGCACCAGTGGAAGGGGAAGCACTTGGTCCTGTCAAGGTTGGATCCCCAGTGCAGGGCAATGTCTGGAGGGGGCAGTATGGGGGGTAAATGGGAGGGACACCAATAAGGGACATGGGGAGGGGAGAGAGGATGTATGGACAGGAAACCGGGAAAGGGAATAACATCTGTAATGTAAATAAATGTATTTAATGAAAAACAGAATAATATACTTTTTTAACATAAGAAAATGAATCCAAAATTTTTTGTATCTAAACATATACTGTGTGTCAAAGTGTGATTAGGACACTAAAAATACCTACAGAAATTACTGTGTTTTACAATAAATATTTTTTTATCATACAAGTACTTAGTAATTGTGGATATACATGTAAAAAGATCAGTCTATGGACATTGGGTTGTAGAGTTCTTGGATTGCAGAGTTCTTCACTAACCTATTTGTCCATAAAAAGGCCAGTGCTAAGAAACCGCAACCTGATGCTACACACAGGGACAGGTTTCCTACTTTAATTAACTTAATTAACTTAACCCTGCTCAAGGATGATAGAGGATTGCTTCTCAGGTGACTCTAGATATCATCAAATTGACAGAGAGAAAAAATAACCATCTCAACAGTATCTAAGAACAAATGCTTGCATGAGATATAAACTATTCTATGATATTCTACGGATAGTAACTCTGCTTTCATAATATGTGGTAGGATCCTAATTCTAGCATTGAGATTACCTGGGAAATTTATGAAATGTCTCTGTACTGTTTATAATATCTGTGTAATGAAGAGGACTTGTACAGGTTCAATTCAATGGGTACTTATTATGCAGATACAAAAGTAGTAGCAGTGTGGGATGAGTAACCACGGGACATACGGTACACTACCTGGAAATATAAAGAATTCACTACTTATTGTTTTTGTCATTTGTCATGACAGATGTATATTTTGTATATGCTCAATTTTCAAAACCCATCCTTCGACAGCATAGAATTCTAATTTCCATGTGGTAATCGTTTTACTCATGTTTCTTGAGCTTTTCATTGTCTCTGATTAATGGAGTCCTTCTTTTCTCCTCCCCCTCCCTTTTTCCTCCTCCTCCTTTTCCTCCTCTGCCTCCTCTTCCTTTTCTCTTTTACATAATTTTTGCTTTTGTCCATCACTTTTTAATTATGAGAATTTGTGAAATAATGTCACATTCTGTAGAATAGGTTGGTCTCAAATTTGAAGTAAAGCTTTTGCTTCTCTCTCTTGGATGATATGATCAAAAATTTACATCATTATATCTTTAATGCTTTGAATTTCATTTGCACTTGCGATTTTGACCTTGATCATTAATTACTTTTAGATTTTTTTTTTGGTAAAAAAGTCAAGTCATATTGGCACATGCCGTCATATCTAATGACTTAGAGGCGTAGCCAGAGAGTCTGCACTGAGTTTACTTTCAGCCAATATTTCATTTCAGAATTTGTTTGTAAGGAAAACAAGAATATATAAATAAAATTAAAACTGTAGTAGCAAAATATTATTTCTTTTCTTTCTGTATGTTGAGTGGTAAGCAGCAGGTTGCTGAATAGACAGCTTATATCTGAAACTACATAGAGGAAGAAGAGTGAGTTAATAAAAATATCTTGAACTTTTTTAAAAGATAGAAAGCCATCCCTAGAGATACCTTTGTCCAGTAACAATTGGGAGTCAAATATGTGAAAATTAGGAACCAAAAGTGGACATATCATTGAAACTATTGCATTCTATTCTTTGTCACCACAGTCTCACAAACAATTCATAATAAAAGTGTATAATATAGAAATTTAAAAGACTCCTTAATTTTCATAGAATGAACATTGTTTAAAAGTTTAATGTGTCTTCTGAGACCTATAAAATCAAAAGCACGTTACATATTTCCAGCATATAATGACATAAAACATATATTATTTTTCCTCAGAAAGGAACTCATACTGTCCTGAGTAATGCTTAGGATGACCTTGAGCATCATATTCTCTGCTATACATCCAGGGTGCTGTTGTTCCTTGTGTGTAAAATATAACTGCATTTGTGATGAAGTTCAAATTCAAGTTTGTTTATGTTAAGCAAGTATGATACCAAACATTGAATATCAAGTGTATCTGTCCAGTTATTTGAAAGTTGCACAGCATTTCCATTTCCAAGTCTTTCACCATCTAAATTCTGTATAAAACTCCAAAGTCTCACTTTCTAAAAGGGGGCTCCTTTAGAAGTATACTTTCTTACCTCAAGAGAGGAGAAGCAAGCAACAATGTGAACCGAGCAAAATCAAACAACAATGGTGTTACTAAATCAACGTCTTAATAATGGTAATTCCCTTAAGATTTTCTGGTATTATTAAAGGGTCTGGGTAACTTCTCTAGCTCGGCCCTTTGCTGCATAAGTGCTGCTGCTCTTCTAGGTTATGGCTCTGTCCACACCATGGATGCTACTGAAATTGCTGGTCATCCTATGGTACTTGCATCCCCCAAAATGTGGGCTACCTTTCAGCAACTGGACTGCACTTTAACCTGTAGATTCCTCTGGCATGTTTCAGGAGACCCATCCCTCCTACACACTGAAAAGCCTAACCATGATGTCTCAATGCCTTCATACCCAGTGCTACTTGGTTAAATCTAGTTCCTAGTGAGTAACAGAGTTATGACTTCATCATTTTTGGGACACAATTTCTGCATGCTGTCCCTAAGGCATGACTGTCCAGAATATTCACATCTATGATGCTGGTCTCTTATTTATCTTATTTATCACAACTGGGTGATTGTTTAGACTCAGAATGCCAGGTATAGTTTATTTTTTTCACTTTGTTGGATCTGGTATTGAAATTTCTAAATTAAAATTTCCTCCAGTACATTTAAGAAACAGGGAAATTGTGGGGGATTCTGGATAAAATACTGAAAATGAAATAAAATGTGATCCTCTTAATTTATCTATATTCAGTGTGATGAAACAGAAATGAGGACAGAGAGAGAGAGAGAGAGAGAGAGAGAGAGAGAGAGAGAGAGAGAGAGAGAGAAGAGAGAGAGAGACTAGAGATATTAAACAAGATAAATTCGAGGGATGAGTAGATTTTGAAAATGTTAGCCAATAGAGGAAATAAATCATTTAAGAAGATATTTCCCATGAAGCATCAAAAATATGAAGAAGAGAAAGTAGAATCAAGAAAGAGACACCTATGAAATCTGATGGTAATAGTTTTTGCTTTTATTAAGTAATATTTGTTCACGTAGGATAAAAATATTATTCAAAAAATATCAGAATTTTCACACAGCTCCTCACCAGGTATACAGTACGGTCATAAAAAAAATAAAAAAAGCAAAAGTATAAATCCTTCATGCTGTTGTTTGGGACAGAGGATGATGATCTAATGCACTGAATAATATTTGCTTTGGAATAACAGTACATCAAATTCAGTGCGTTATTAATGGGACATCTATTGAATCCTCTCCTCAGCCAAGCAATAGAATTCTGTAGAAAATTTCAACCTCCATCATGAAATCCAAAATATACACTAAATAAGTATATATCAAGAAAACAAGAGGCTCTAATTTATTATCTTATTCAACAGTATTTTATTTCCTTAAAACCCAGCATCATGCCTGTTCCTCATGCATCTCTTTACAAGAATTCGGAAACACCAGACATGTTATACAGCATA
This sequence comes from Rattus norvegicus, assembly GCF_021556685.1. Taxonomy (NCBI): domain Eukaryota; kingdom Metazoa; phylum Chordata; class Mammalia; order Rodentia; family Muridae; genus Rattus; species Rattus norvegicus. The sequence goes on from NC_141534.1 coordinate 122,995,164, forward strand.
ATAAAACTCATGAGTGAATACTCTATACCTCATAAGTATGAGGTTAAAAGGATTCTTTTACTAGAATGTAAGCAAGGTTTTTTTTTTTTTTTTTTTTTTGGCACGGAACATTGCCAAAAGCAATCCCCATCAAAAGTCCAATTCAATTCTTCATAGAGTTAGAAAGAAAAATTTGCAAGTCCATTTTGAACAACAAATATCCCAGGATATCACTATTAACCTTAACAATAACAGAACTTCTTTTGCAAATCATGGTGTTTGACCTCAGTCAGTATTACAGAGTAATATTGATAAAAACTTTATGTTACTGGGATGGAGACAGGCAGGTACTTCAGTGGAATAGCGCTGAAGACCCTGAAATGAACCCCCTCACCTAAGTTCACTTTATCTTTGACAAAAGAGCTAAAACTATCCAGTGGATAAAAGGTAGAATTTTCACCTTTGTGAAAATTGTGCTGATTCAACAGGAGGTCCTCATGTAGGAGAATGCAAATTTTTGCATTCTTACCACACTGTACAAAGTTTACATCCAAGTGGATCAAAGACTTCCAGATCAAACCAGATACACTCAAATTAATAGAAGAAAAAGTGGTTAAGATCCTCAAATACATTGACACTGGGGGAAATTTTCCTGAAGAAAGTACCAATTGCTTATGCTCTAAGATCAAGAATGGAAAAATGGGACCTCATAAAATTTCAAAGCTTCTGTAAGTTATAGGAAACTGTTGAAATTGCAAACAACAGATTAGGAAAGGATGTTTACCAATCCTACATTTGAGAGAGGGCTAGTATTCAAAATATACAAAGAACTCAAGAAGCTAGACTTCAGAAATCCAAAGAATTCTATTAAAAATGGGGTACAGAGCTAAACAAAGAATTCTCAACTGAGGAACTTCGAATGGCTAAAACACACCTAAAGAAATGTTCAACATCCTTATTCATCAGAGAAATGTAAATCAAAAGAACCCTGAGATTCCACCTCACACCTGTCAGAATGGGTAAGATCAAAAACTCAGGTGACAACAGATGCTGGTAATGATGGGGAGAAAGAGGAATACTCCTCCATTGTTGGTATATTGCTACTGGAAATAAGTCTGGAGGTTCCTCAGAAAATTGGACATTCTACTACCTAAGGACTCAGCTCTGCCTCTCCTGGGCATATACCCAAAAGATGTTCTAACATATGACAAAGACACTTGCTCCACTATGTTCACAGAAGCCTTATTTATAATAGTCAGAAGCTGGAAATAACCCAGATGTGCTTCAAGAGCTGAAATGATACAGATAATGTGGCACACCTCCAAAATGGACTTCTACTCAGCTATCAAAAACAATGACTTCATAATGTTCATAGGCAAATGGATAGAACTAGAAAATATCATCCTGAGTGAGGTAACCCAATCTCAAAAATAAACGCATGCTGTGCACTCATTGATCAGTGGATATTAGCCCAAACTCTTGAACTACCCAAGATACAATCCATAAACCAAATGAAGCTCAAGAAGAAGGAGGACCAAAGTGTGGTTGTTTCAGTTCTTCTCAAAAGGAAAAATAAAGGTATTCATAGGAGGAGATAGGGAAATAAAGTTTGGCCATTCAGAACCTGCCACACATGGGGATCCATTCCATATACATAAAGCTACCAAACCCAAACAATATTGCTAGTGCCGAGAATTGCATGCTGAAAGGAGCCTGACATAGCTGTCTCCTGAGATGCTCTGCCAGAGATTGCCAAATTCAGAGGCAAATGCTCACAGCCAACCTTTGAACTGAGAGTGGGGTCTGCAGTGAGGCTTTGGAGAAAGGATTGAAGGAGCTGAAGGGGTTTTCACCCCCATAAGAATAGCAATGCCAATCAACCAGAACTCCCAGGCACTCTACCATCATTCCGAAGAGTACAAGTGGATAGACCCATAGGTCCAGATGCATACAGAGCTGGGATGGCCTTGTTGGGTACCAGTGGGTGTAGAAGGCCTTGTCTCCTGCCACAGCTGGACCTCTTAGTGTCTGGGAATTTCAGGGTGGGGAGGTGATGGGTGAGTGGTTTTGTGGGGGAACACCCTCATAGAAGAAACGGGATGGGATATGGCTTAGATGAGTTATTTATGGGAATCCGGGAAAGGGGATAACATTTGAAATGTAAATAAAATATATCCAATAAAAAACAGCTGCAAAGTGAAAAAATTTGCTAATTGCAAAAACGAATATTTTAAAAGAGTTTTTTTTTTTTTTTTTACTACTGTGTATCTGTGTTTGAATATTTTTCTATGGAGGACGTGTCTATGGAGGACAGGAGACTGAGTCTTCAGCTCGTCTCCACTTGCATCACAAATCATTGGAAGCAGACATACAGGTTATGTTAATTGAACAGAGTTTGTCTGAATGAGTAGTTAGTACTTTTAACAGTTGTGAATTTTTTTGGAGGAAAAGGGAGGTATTTTAATAAAAATGGAAAATATTAATATTAAAGTGGCCTCCTTAAAATGTGAGTTAAATGTTTGGGAAGTTACTATCATGTTCAAAGGATATTGGAAATTAAGTCATTGTGTTCACAGGCTGAGGTTTGACTGAAAGAACATAGAGATATGTAATGTTTCTACATAGATAAGAGACAGTACTTTATCACATAACAAAAGTTTATATAACTATGTCCTACAATTTTTTCTCCATGAGGAAATTACAGAGAATGACATACTATTCAGACTGAAATGTTAGAATGAATTACAGAATATTTTCTCAACAGTTTTCAACATCCCATGTGATGAGGACTAGGACATAATCCTTTCCCATGGGTCTAGCATTCGCCTGGCTCTTTAAACTTGTTATAGATCTCAGCATCCCTCCACAACTGTGTCAGTAATTCAGCGAAAGGAAATTTCCAATCAATTTTACATTTACACTTATTATACTATGTTGAGTTTAGGTAAAACTTGTGTTTGTTGACAGAATTCATGAAAAATATTAGGGCTGTTTATTGGTAAGTAGAGATATGTTTGAAAATGGAAGGTCTTTTTGAGAAAAGAAAACCTTGAGTTATTGGATTGACACTGTTAAACACAAGTAGACCATTTTACAAACATGTACAAAGCTCTAGAGCTACCTCCCTGAAAGAATAATGGAACAGAGTCACAGCAGAAACAAGAACAAGCAGCATCAGCAACATAGAAACACTTATACGTCCTAGAAATTACTGTTTCATTCCTCATTCAAATTTCATCCAGTATACAGAATCTGTTATTTAGGATACATGTATATTTTCATATATGATTCTGTTTTAAAAAGAGCCATTTTTTTTCTATGAGCAAAAATCCACATGCCTGCTTGTCTGTGTGTGTTTTTCATTCTTCATCTTTTCAAGATGATGTCTTATCACTCTGTTCTTTCTTGACCCTATCTTCCTCAGTACTTAATCATTGTCAATCCATTGGCCATTCACTAGTTCTTCAGGTATAAATGAATTGTCAAGATCCTATGCTGTATCTGATATAACCAAAATATTCACAAGAAGACTATATTGAAGGTTCTTTTGACATCATAACAAAGCAGTTTAATGGCAGCCTAAATAGAGTACTGAATATGAAATAAAAAAAGTAAAATTTGCTTAAGGTAACTGAGACCACGTCCCATATACTGTAATTGACACAATATTTGATGACAAAGTATGTGGTCCTGAAGCAATTATCTCCTTTATAACTTTGACTTGTACTTCTGTGCTTAGAAATATATTTGTAGATATATTAAAGAAAAAACTTGAGAATTAAAGCACATCCTGTTTTAGATGTCCACATTCCATTGAAAGAATCACATCTAAATTTAAGCTTAAGAAAAAAGGCTAAGAATTTGCTGAAAATTCCATGAAAAAATTTCATTTTAAAACTATGCTTAGGGAGAGAGAGAGACCCAACCGCCTGGTCAGGTGGGCACTCCTGAGGCTGCAGAGTGGAAGAGACCACCAACACTGCTCACCCCTGCCCACATCCCTGGCCCAAGAGGAAACTGTATAAGGCCTCTGGGCTCCCATGGGGGAGGGCCGAGGAGCGGCAGGACCCCTGCCTGAGACACCCCCCCGGAACCTGAAGGAAACAGACCGGATAAACAGTTCTCTGCACCCAAATCCCGTGGGAGGGAGAGCTAAACCTTCAGAGAGGCAGACAAGCCTGGGAAACCAGAAGAGACTGCTCTCTGCACACACATCTCGGACGCCAGAGGAAAAAGCCAAAGACCATCTGGAACCCTGGTGCACTGAAGCTCCCAGAAGGGGCGGCACAGGTCTTCCTGGTTGCTGCCGCTGCAGAGAACCCGTGGGCAGCACCCCACGAGCAAACTTGAGCCACAGGACCACAGGTAAGACCAAATTTTTTGCTGCAAGAAAGCTGCCTGGTGAACTCAAGACACAGGCCCACAGGAACAGCTGAAGACCTGTAGAGAGGAAGAACTACACGCCCGAAAGCAGAACACTCTGTCCCCATAACTGACTGAAAGAGAGGAAAACAGGTCTACAGCACTCCTGACACACAGGCTTATAGGACAGTCTAGCCACTGTCAGAAATGGCAGAACAAAGTAACACTAGAGATAATCTCATGGCGAGAGGCAAGCGCAGGAACCCAAGCAACGGAAACCAAGAATACATGGCACCATCGGAGCCCAATTCTCCCATCAAAACAAACATGGAATATCCAAACACACCACAAAAGCAAGATCTAGTTTCAAAATCATTTTTGATCATGAAGCTGGAGGACTTCAAGAAAGACGTGAAGAACTCCCTTAGAGAACAAGTAGAAGCCTACAGAGAGGAATCTCAAAAATGCCTGAAAGAATTCCAGGAAAACATAAATAAACAAGTAGAAGCCCATAGAAAGGAGACACAAAAATCCCTGAAAGAATTCCAGGAAAACATAAATAAACAAGTAGAAGCCCATAGAGAGGAGACACAAATATCCCTGAAAGAATTCGAGGAAAACACAATCAAACAGTTGAAGGAATTAAAAATGGAAATAGAAGCAATCAAGAAAGAACACATGGAAACAACCCAGGATATAGAAAACCAAAATAAGAGACAAGGAGCTGTAGATACAAGCTTCACCAACAGAATACAAGAGATGGAAGAGAGAATCTCAGGAGCAGATTCCATAGAAATCATTGACTCAACTGTCAAAGATAATGTAAAGCGGAAAAAGCTACTGGTCCAAAACATACAGGAAATCCAGGACTCAATGAGAAGATCAAACCTAAGGATAATAGGTATAGAAGAGAGTGAAGACTCCCAGCTCAAAGGACCAGTAAATATCTTCAACAAAATCATAGAAGAAAACTTCCCTAACCTAAAAAAAGAGATACCCATAGACATACAAGAAGCCTACAGAACTCCAAATAGTTTGGACCAGAAAAGAAACACCTCCCGTCACATAATTGTCAAAACACCAAACGCACAAAATAAAGAAAGAATATTAAAAGCAGTAAGGGAAAAAGGTCAAGTAACATATAAAGGCAGACCTATCAGAATCAAACCAGACTTTTCGCCAGAAACTATGAAGGCCAGAAGATCCTGTACTGATGTCATACAGACCCTAAGAGAAAAAAAATGCCAGCCCAGGTTACTGTATCCAGCAAAACTCTCAATTAACATTGATGGAGAAACCAAGATATTCCATGACAAAACCAAATTTATACAATATCTTTCTACAAATCCAGCACTACAAAGGATGATAAATGGTAAAGCCCAACATAAGGAGGCAAGCTATACCCTAGGAGAAGCAAGAAACTAATCGTCTTGGCAACAAAACAAAGAGAATGAAAGCACACAAACATAACCTCACTTCCAAATATGAATATAACAGGAAGCAATAATCACTATTCCTTAATATCTCTCAATATCAATGGCCTCAACTCCCCAATAAAAAGACATAGATTAACAAACTGGATACGCAACGAGGACCCTGCATTCTGCTGCCTACAGGAAACACACCTCAGAGACAAAGACAGACACAACCTCAGAGTGAAAGGCTGGAAAGCAACTTTCCAAGCAAATGGTCAAAAGAAGCAAGCTGGAGTAGCCATTCTAATATCAAAGAAAATCAATTTTCAACTAAAAGTCATCAAAAAAGATAAGGAAGGACACTTCATATTCATCAAAGGAAAAATCCACCAAGATGAAGTCTCAATCCTAAATATCTATGCCCAAATACAAGGGCACCTACATATGTAAAAGAAACCTTACTAAAGTTCAAAACACACATTGCACCTCACACAATAATAGTGGGAGATTTCAACACCCCACTCTCATCAATGGACAGATCATGGAAACAGAAAATAAACAGAGATGTAGACAGACTAAGAGAAGTCATGAGCCAAATGGACTTAATGGATATTTATAGAACATTCTATCCTAAAGCAAAAGGATATACCTTCTTCTCAGCTCCTCATGGTACTTTTTCCAAAATTGACCATATAATTGCTCAAAAAACGGGCCTCAACAGGTACAGAAAAATAGAAATAATCCCATGCGTGCTATCGGACCACCACGGCCTAAAACTGGTCTTCAATAAAAATAAGGGAAGAATGCCCACATATACGTGGAAATTGAACAATGCTCTACTCAATGATAACCTGGTCAAGGAAGAAATAAAGAAAGGAATTAAAAACTTTTTAGAATTTAATGAAAATGAAGGTACAACATACCCAAACTTATGGGACACAATGAAAGCTGTGCTAAGAGGAAAATTCATAGCGCTGAGTGCCTGCAGAAAGAAACAGGAAAGAGCATATGTCAGCAGCTTGACAGCACACCTAAAAGCTCTAGAACAAAAAGAAGCAAATACACCCAGGAGGAGTAGAAGGCAGGAAATAATCAAACTCAGAGCTGAAATCAACCAAGTAGAAACAAAAAGGACCATAGAAAGAATCAACAGAACCAAAAGTTGGTTCTTTGAGAAAATCAACAAGATAGATTAAACCCTTAGCCAGACTAACGAGAGGACACAGAGAGTGCGTCCAAATTAACAAAATCAGAAATGAAAAGGGAGACATAACTACAGATTCAGAGGAAATTCAAAAAATCATCAGATCTTACTATAAAAACCTATATTCAACAAAATTTGAAAATCTTCAGGAAATGGACAATTTCCTAGACAGATACCAGGTATCGAAGTTAAATCAGGAACAGATAAACCAGTTAAACAACCCCATAACTCCTAAGGAAATAGAAGCAGTCATTAAAGGTCTCCCAACCAAAAAGAGCCCAGGTCCAGACGGGTTTAGTGCAGAATTCTATCAAAACTTCATAGAAGACCTCATACCAATATTATCCAAACTATTCCACAAAATTGAAACAGATGGAGCCCTACCGAATTCCTTCTACGAAGCCACAATTACTCTTATACATAAACCACACAAAGACCCAACAAAGAAAGAGAACTTCAGATCAATTTCCCTTATGAATATCGACACAAAAATTCTGGCAAACCGAATTCAAGAGCACATCAAAACAATCATCCACCATGATCAAGTAGGCTTCATCCCAGGCATGCAGGGATGGTTTAATATACGGAAAACCATCAACGTGATCCATTATATAAACAAACTGAAAGAACAGAACCACATGGTCATTTCATGAGATGCTGAGAAAGCATTTGACAAAATTCAACACCCCTTCATGATAAAAGTCCTGGAAAGAATAGGAATTTAAGGCCCATACCTAAACATAGTAAAAGCCATATACAGCAAACCAGTTGCTAACATTAAACTAAATGGAGAGAAACTTGAAGCAATCCCACTAAAATCAGGGACTAGACAAGGCTGCCCACTCTCTCCCTACTTATTCAATATAGTTCTTGAAGTTCTAGCCAGAGCAATCAGACAACAAAAGGAGATCAAGGGGATACAGATCGGAAAAGAAGAGGTCAAAATATCACTATTTGCAGATGACATGATAGTATATTTAAGTGATCCCAAAAGTTCCACCAGAGAACTACTAAAGCTGATAAACAACTTCAGCAAAGTGGCTGGGTATAAAATTAACTCAAATAAATCAGTTGCCTTCCTATATACAAAAGAGAAATAAGCCGAGAAAGAAATTAGGGAAACGACACCCTTCATAATAGACCCAAATAATATAAAGTACTTCGGTGTGACTTTAAACAAGCAAGTAAAAGATCTGTACAATAAGAACTTCAAGACACTGAGGAAAGAAATTGAAGAAGACCTCAGAAGATGGAAAGATCTCCCATGCTCATGGATTGGCAGGATTAATATAGTAAAAATGGCCATTTTACCAAAAGCAATCTACAGATTCAATGCAATCCCCATCAAAATACCAATCCAATTCTTCAAAGTGTTAGACAGAACAATTTGCAAATTCATCTGGAATAACAAAAAACCCAGGATAGCTAAAGCTATCCTCAACAATAAAAGGACTTCAGGGGGAATCACTATCTCTGAACTCAAGCAGTATTACAGAGCAATAGTGATAAAAACTGCATGGTATTGGTACAGAGACAGACAGATAGACAAATGGAATAGAATTGAAGACCCAGAAATGAACCCACACACCTATGGTCACTTGATTTTTGACAAAGGAGCCAAAACCATCCAATGGAAAAAAGATAGCATTTTCAGCAAATGGTGCTGGTGCAACTGGAGTTCAACATGTAGAAGAATGCAGATCGATCCATGCTTATCACCCTGTACAAAGCTTAAGTCCAAGTGGATCAAGGACCTCCACATCAAACCAGACACACTCAAACTAATAGAAGAAAAACTAGGGAAGCATCTGGAACACATGGGCACTGGAAAAAATTTCCTGAACAAAACACCAATGGCTTATGCTCTAAGATCAAGAATGGACAAATGGGATCTCATAAAACTGCAAAGCTTCTGTAAGGCAAAGGACACTGTGGTTAGGACAAAACGGCAACCAACAGATTGGGAAAAGATCTTTACCAATCCTACAACAGATAGAGGCCTTATGTACAAAATATACAAAGAACTCAAGAAGTTAGACCGCAGGGAAACAAATAACCCTATTAAAAAATGGGGTTCAGAGCTAAACAAAGAATTCACAGCTGAGGAATGCCGAATGGCTGAGAAACACATAAAGAAATGTTCAACATCTTTAGTCATAAGGGGAATGCAAATCAAAACAACCTTGAGATTTCACCTCACACCAGTGAGAATGGCTAAGATCAAAAACTCAGGTGACAGCAGATGCTGGCGAGGATGTGGAGAAAGAGGAACACTCCTCCATTGTTGGTGGGATTGCAGACTGGTAAAACCATTCTGGAAATCAGTCTGGAGGTTCCTCAGAAAATTGGACATTGAACTGCCTGAGGATCCAGCTATACCTCTCTTGGGCATATACCCAAAAGATGCCCCAACATATAAAAGAGACACGTGCTCCACTATGTTCATCGCAGCCTTATTTATAATAGCCAGAAACTGGAAAGAACCCAGATCCCCTTCAACAGAGGAATGGATACAGAAAATGTGGTACATCTACACCATGGAATATTACTCAGCCATCAAAAACAACAAGTTTATGAAATTCGTAGGCAAATGGTTGGAACTGGAAAATATCATCCTGAGTGAGCTAACCCAATCACAGAAAGACAAACATGATATGCACTCATTGATAAGTGGCTATTAGCCCAAATGCTTGAATTACCCTAGATCCCTAGAATAAACGAAACTCAAGATGGATGATCAAAATGTGAATGCTTCACTCCTTCTTTAAATGAGGAAAAAGAATACCCTTGGCAGGGAAGGGAGAGGCAAAGATGAAAACAGAGACTGAAGGAATACCCATTCAGAGCCTGCCCCACATGTGGCCCATATATATACAGCCACCCAATTAGACAAGATGGATGAAGCAGAGAAGTGCAGACCGACAGGAGCTGGATGTAGATCGCTCCTGAGAGACATAGCCAGAATACAGCAAATACAGAGGCGAATGCCAGCAGCAAACCACTGAACTGAGAATAGGTCCCCCGTTGAAGGAATCAGAGAAAGAACTGGAAGAGCTTGAAGGTGCTCGAGACCCCAAAAGTACAACAATGTCAAGCAACCAGAGCTTCCAGGGACTAAGCCACTACCTAAAGACTATACATGGACTGACCCTGGACTCTGACCTCATAGGTAGCAATGAATATCCTAGTAAGAGCACCAGTAGAAGGGGAAGCCCTGGGTCCTGCTAAGACTGAAACCCCAGTGAACTAGACTATGGGGGGAGGGCGGCAATGGGGGGAGGGTTGGGAGGGGAACACCCATAAGGAAGGGGAGGGGGGAGGGGGATGTTTGTCCGGAAACCAGGAAAGGGAATAACACTTGAAATGTATATAAGAAATACACATGTTAATAAAAAAATGGGGGGAAACGTTGTAAGATATCAGAAAGTGAACAATAAGAATAGAAACTATGAACCCACACACCTATGGTCACTTGATTTTTGACAAAGGAGCCAAAACCATCCAATGGAAAAAAGATAGCATTTTCAGCAAATGGTGCTGGTTCAACTGGAGGTCAACATGTGGAAGAATGCAGATCGATCCATACTTATCACCCTGTACAAAGCTTAAGTTCAAGTGGATCTAGGACCTCCACATCAAACCAGACACACTCAAACTAATAGAAGAAAAACTAGGGAAGCATCTGGAACACATGGGCACTGGAAAAAAATTCCTAAACAAAACACCAATGGCTTACGCTCTAAGATCAAGAATCGACAAATGGGATCTCATAAAACTGCAAAGCTTCTGTAAGGCAAAGGACACTGTGGTTAGGAAAAAACGGCAACCAACAGATTGGGAAAAGATCTTTACCAATCCTACAACAGATAGAGGCCTTATATGCAAAATATACAAAGACCTCAAGAAGTTAGACCGCAGGGAGGCAAATAACCCTATTAAAAATGGGGTTCAGAGCTAAACAAAGAATTCACAGCTGAGGAATGCCGAATGGCTGAGAAACACCTAAAGAAATGTTCAACATCTTTAGTCATAAGGGAAATGCAAATCAAAACAACCCTGAGATTTCACCTCACACCAGTGAGAATGGCTAAGATCAAAAACTCAGGGGACAGCAGATGCTGGCGAGGATGTGGAGAAAGAGGAACACTCCTCCATTGTTGGTGGGATTGCATACTGGTACAACCATTCTGAAAATCAGTCTGGAGGATCCTCAGAAAATTGGACATTGAACTGCCTGAGGATCCAGCTATACCTCTCTTGGGCATATACCCAAAAGATGCCCCAACATATAAAAAAGACACGTGCTCCACTATGTTCATTGCAGCCTTATTTATAATAGCCAGAAGCTGGAAAGAACCCAGATGCCCTTCAACAGAGGAATGGATACAGAAAATGTGGTACATCCACACAATGGAATATTACTCAGCTATCAAAAACAATGCCTTTATGAAATTCGTAGGCAAATGGTTGGAACTGGAAAATATCATCCTGAGTGAGCTAACCCAATCACAGAAAGACATACATGGTATGCACTCATTGATAAGTGGATATTAGCCCAAACGCTTGAATTACCCTTGATGCCCAGAACAAATGAAACTCAAGACGGATGATCAAAATGTGAATGCTTCACTCCTTCTTTAAAAGGGGAACAAGAATACCCTTGGCAGGGAAGAGAAAGTCAAAGATTAAAACAGAGACTGAAGGAACACCCAGTCAGAGCCTGCCCCACATGTGGCCCATACATATACAGCCACCCAATTAGACAAGATTGATGAAGCAAGGAAGTGCAGGCCGACAGGAGCCGGATGTAGATCGCTCCTGAGAGACACAGCCAGAATACAGCAAATACAGAGGCGAATGCCAGCAGCAAACCACTGAACTGAGAATAGGACCCCCGTTGAAGGAATCAGAGAAAGAACTGGAAGAGCCTGAAGGGGCTCGAGACCCCATATGTACAACAATGCCAAGCAACCAGAGCTTCCAGGGACTAAGCCACTACCTAAAGACTATACATGGACTGACCCTGGACTCTGACCTCATAGGTAGCAATGAATATCCTAGTAAGAGCACCAGTGGAAGGGGAAGTCCTGGGTCCTGCTAAGACTGAACCCCCAGTGAACTAGACTGGTGGGGGGAGGGCAGCAATTGGGGGAGGGTTGGGAGGAGAACACCAATAAGGAAGGGGTGGGGGGAGAGGGATGTATGCCCGGTTACCGGGAAAGGGAATAACACTCGAAATGTATATAAGAAATACTCAAGTTAATAAAAAAAAAGAAAAAAAATAAAACTATGCTTAGTGAATTGTGACTTCTGTAATCCCTGAATTAATGCTGTATTCTTCATTTCCTTATTTACAGAAGCAAATCGTTTGGCCGCATATCAAAATTAATAAAAAAAGGCAAGATTATACTAAAAGTAATAATTGGGAAATTATGTTTCAATCAACAAATTCCTGAATGGGACAAAAGGGAAAGTAAATCACCTTCAGGGGCTCTAAAACCACAGTAATTTAATGAAGGGGATGTCACTTCCTAGCTTTGCTCCAAAGTAAGTTAAAAACCGAAAGTATCTATGGCCCTTGTAGTTTCACAATATTTTCTTTTGCCAGAGTCCAGGACCTGAGGGAGAGAGCAACACTCTGTGCAGTGCTTTTATGACATATTTCCTATAGACGGTCTACTCACTGGATCAGCTCGCTGCCATAGGATATTAATTATTGTTGAGGGTACTGAAAAGAAAAGGACTTTCTCAGCTTTAATGTGTTTTGATACCAGATGATGATGTATAGAAAGAATCTTTTATGAATTATTTTGGTTCTAAATCCACTCATCAGAATAGTTTAGGAATGAGATTTAAAAATAATTGTTAACAAGGAAACTTACCATCTATCCTAATGCATGCTTTTAATTACTTCATCCAGAAGCAATTAAATTGCTGATGGTTTCTTGGTCCAGTCTTGTTATTCGGTTTTATTTCTTTTCTTGCTGTAACTTTTTATGCTAACCTATGGTGTTCGGTTGACACATCCTTATGTGACACTTCTCTGTCTCTCTCTGTCTCTTACTCTGTCTCTGTCTCTGTCCCTCTCTCTCTCTCTCTTTCTCTCTCTCTCTTTCACACACACACACACACACACACACACACACACACACACACACACAGACAGAATGGAAGAAGGAGAGGAGAGATATTGCGGAGGGTTGTGTGGAATTGGTGGAGAGAAACGAGTTGTAATGAATGAGAGAAGATTATACAGAAAATAATGATAGAAAATTTAAAAGTAAGACAACTTAAACTGAATATGACTAATACTAAAGAACAAGAATTAAAATTTTGGCTTAAGGCCACACTGTATGTAAGTATACATGAAAGAAAAAAGACACTTTAGGAATAGAATTATGGGGGTTGGAGAGATGACTAAGTCATTAAGAGCATTTACTCAAAAGGTCCTGAGTTTAAATCCCAGCAACTAGCTAGTGGCTCAGAACCATCAGTAATGGGATCTGCTAGCCACTCTGGTGTGTCTGAAGACAACTACAGTGAACTTATTATATTTTTTTTTAAAAATGAAATAGAATTCTGTTTATCCTAGGAAAGGATATCCTTTATCCTGGTATAAAGTTACAATGAAGAGTTTAATATAAACAAACAAAGTAAGGAGACCTATTTAAGTGGTGATTTACTGTGTTACACCCATATTGCAGGACCTCAAAAGACTGTTTGTAAATACATAAGGGTCTTAATTATGAGCTCTAGATCAATGTCACCAATGCTCTCTGTCATAAGATGTCATATTAAAAGCCCTGACTAAATGTTCAGGGTTTTTATTATGGTTATAGCAAATTTTGGAAATTTCCATAAGGGTCAACAGGTTAATATTTTAATAACGACAATCTGGTATACCCTGCAGGAAATGCACACAGGAAAAGAACCCCCTGATGAACAGGATGGCTAAGTTTTCTATTCTCTACATGATGTCTTATGATATCTATAAGTATCTTGACTCTGTTATTTTATCCTGACTGGCTGGCTGTTGCTAATGGGGGTGGATTTCTATAGGATGTTTCCTTGGGTGGACTTTGTGATTTTCTTCCTAGAGTTGGAGTTTAGCCCCTAGTATCTCAGAAAATGGGGTTTCTTCAAAAACAGATTTGATTGGGCTTTCAACAGGTTGATGATTTTGATTAGAAATTACTTTAAGAGAGTTAAATAGTGGTTATTTTAAGGAGGTAAAATTTTATTCCACATTAAAAACAAATCTATGGTAAAATAGGCTAGACTTCATGCAGACTTCTGAGCATTACCTACATGCAGAATCAAACAGGAATTCCATGGTTACTCAACTGATTCTAATCATTCAGAACAAAGTCCCTTGCCATCCTCCTTCCCAGATATATTTGCTCTGCCATAATGGAAAATAGCACATTTCCTAGGTCAATCCAGAAGTGGTAATTACCATCACCGAAGAAGGTACCTGCAATTACTGGTGCCAGAATTACATCCTGGTCCATGGTGGCTGAAAGAAGAAAATGTGTCAATTCTCACAGTGAAGGGATATTTTTAAGAATGGCCAGCTTCAATGTTTAAACTAATACAGCCATAGTTTTAATATAAGTTTTAAAGATACTAAGATGAAAAGTATGTGGAAGAAAATGCACCTATACAGAATGAAGCATACATATCATATACACAATGGTCTAATAAATCGATTTCACTTTATTTTGTAATTTCACTTTTAAATCTGTATTTTGAATGTGCTCATGGCAAATATTTCTCTCCATCCATTTTTAAAGTCAGTGACCCTCAAAGGATTCTTATTGATTTTGAATTCTCATTTATCTATTATATTAATTTGTGTAAAATGTTATATGTTACCTAACAGTGTCCTGCATTATTCTTCCTGTATCGCTGAGGGAGAACATATCTCTGATTTCCCCTGTACCAATGTTCTACTCTGTTATATCTGTATCATTTAATACCTCTTTAGAAACAACAACCTTAGCACACCCTCAAACTGCTGTTGGCTTGGCTCAACATAGGCTTGTGTTTTAGAAATACTTTAAAAATCTTAAACCCAAGCAACATTTTGAAATAAAAAAAATACAATGAGTAAAAGAATAGGATAAGCCTCTGAGGAAATCTGTGTCTCACAGCCTCTTATTAGTCTGCACTGTTACCTCAGTACATATCTTAGAGCACTCAGCTTAGTGTATTTATGGCATTCTTGAGTGTGTTAACAAGTGGGTCTCTAATTTCCTTGTCTGCTCCTTTTCCTTCTGTTGAGTTGTCTTGTCCATCCTTAATATAATGTTCTTTGCTTATCTTACTATATTTTATTTTGGAAACAGAAGGGGAACAGGCCTGGAAGAGAGGTGAGGTGAAACTGGGAAAATGGAAAATAAAGGAAAATTATGATCATGATTTAAGTAAAAAAAAATAAGAATGGAAATGAAAAACTGGGACAAAATCAATTTTCACTAAAAAATACACCATATTTAATGAAATGCAAAATACAATTCTGAAAAGACAAGGAAAGATACAAAAAAAGAGAAGCAAAAGAAAAAACATGCTCTTGTTGATTTAATTGATGGAGGATGGAAACCCCCCCCCACTCGCAGAAAACAATAAAAAAATCTGCATTCTCTTTTGTATATTTTTTAAAATTCATACAAATCAGGGAATCAAAGCAAAGAATAGATTACATATCTAAAGAAACTTCTTTCTAATAAAACAGTTTATTGTTGAATCTGGGCAAGATTTAAAAATAAAGACATATTAACAAATAAAACATACATAAGAACATGAAAGTGTTGTCATAACATTCAAACTAGATCACCTCATGACATCGCAGTATAAAACAGTTTATTATTCTGTATTACTCTATACACAGTATGTGAGTATGTGTGTAAGTGTTTGTGTCGGTGTGGTTATGTATTTATATATGTGTAAGATACACCATGTTTAAACATTTTTTGCAGTACACCCACCTGAATTCTCCTCACTACTCTTTCTTTAAGCCATTTTGGAAACCCCTTTCTTTTATTTTAACTATCATAACATCAAAACTCAATCTTACATGATGCCCCTAACTATTCAGAAATTGGGAGGTATGAAGCCCATGATCTATTGTGTGTTTTCCCTCTGAAGATAATCTATATGTCAAGTATCAAGTGGTTTTATCCCTTTATATCTTTCAGTCTATGGCGGATACCAAGATACCACTGTAACTTGCTCATGGATGTTATTTTTATGCAACATGCATATACCGACTTAAATGTTCTTTTTCTTTCCTGACTGCCACTACTCCCACACACCAATAATCCACATTACTGTCAGCTCTTTGAAATGCCAATATTAACCCTGTAAGAGAACTGAGCTAAAGTGACAAGGCAGTTTGACTGCTCAAGGGGAGGGGCACTGCAGCAAACACTAGACAGGACAAAGGAAGCCAGGTCCTGATCTGATAGCTTTCTGATCTGACTGTTCAGAGTCAAAGACTTGAGATCTATAGAATAATCTTCTATCAGAACAAATTTGCAATATTCAGTGTGAAAAAATCATGTCTATGAACAAATTATGGTGCTATGAAGGAGCTGACCTTGTTTGCTGATCACTCCTAGGGTGGATGCCACAGGCATCTTTGGCTGCCTCTTCTCTGAGCAGGACCTGCTGCACTGACTTGACTAATGACACTCCCAACCCCCAGTCTGTGCTAGTGAGCTAGCATAATGCTGTATCATGCATGCGTGCATGGTCGCCAAGCTGCAGAGATTTAAAATCTTTTCTAAAGCTAATGACACAAAGCAGGTAGCTATGAGCTTTAAGCTGTCCTATTGCTAATATGACAGAGGAGGCTCTTTATAAACATCTGTACAAATTGGTCAGAGATAAATGCAAGGTGATTTCTGGGCAATGGTGACTACATAATATTGAATTATATTCACCTTTATATCTGTATTCAAAGGAAGGAGAGGTTGACTAGGAAAAATATAACCAAATTAGGGAATGTACAAACGAACTAGTACTTGTAATATCAGGAGAAATCACTAAAGAATAAAATATGCTACTTTAACCACATTCTCTATTAGTCAGGTTTTACTTGATTAGGTCGATTTTTAAAATTTCCTATGTGTTCATGTAAATGAAGCACTCATGATTAACATAATTTTTGCTATATAATAAAAGCATTGGTTGTCATTCAGTAATGATTTTTTCCTTCTCTTTTAAAAATTATTGCTGTGAGATACTTACTTGTTTGTTTTTCAGAAAGGGTCTTACTTGTTACATTTAGCTAGACTGGAAACAAACTTGTAGACCAGGCCTGCTTTTAACTCAGAAATTTATGAGCTTCTGCCTTGTACCTGCTACAAGTAAACTCATATGCCATGACTGTTAGCTAGATTTTATTAATGTTATTTATGTGGTATATGTGTGTGTGTGTGTGTGTGTGTGTATAGATATACACACATTTTCTCTCTGTCTCTATTACTGAGACTCTGTCTCTCTGTTCTTGAAATCTGACCCTGTGTGTCTGTGTGTGTGTGTGTGTGTGAGTGTGTGTGTGTGTCTGTGTGTGTTTGTGTGCATATATGTTGATGTATGTAGGTATATATCTCCAGATCTGCAATGTAGTTTTGAGATTCCTGACATGACTTCTGGGAAATAATTTTGCACAGCAGTATTAGTTTGTACAGGCAGAAGCATCACCCAGGCTCTTCTATGCAACTTTAATACTTGGTGATTTTGATCCCTAATGAATATGCAAAAGAAGTACAAACAAAAATGTAGAAAGGCTACTGATTTTAAACATTAAACTATTTTCCAATAATATAAATATGATATTGACTTAGTAATATAATTTTCTTCAAGACACCGTCTACACAGGAAAGTGAAATGCATTAGGAAACTAAATGTGATTTGAATTTGTACAATCTGCAGTGTGTTTTATAAAATTATGGAGGGAAAACATTTGCAAAAATAAAAAGGTGACTTTGAATGCATATGAAAATCCCCAGCTTCCTCTCCCATAGCAGTAGTTCCATAAGCTATTTCTGTGTGACTAAATTTGATTCAATATAGGACTTAGCAGATAAGCATGTCAATATATCAATTCATGCCTTATTGAAAGAAACAGGTGACCACGCTTAAACAGGCTGCACTACTGCAGATCAGTCCCGCTGAATCTTCTGCCAATGCTGAACGATTTTAAAACTTGCTGAAAAGAAAGTTCCGCAAGATCCTTGAATTTTAAAGATACATTGCAAATACTGATTCCTGTTAGCAACAAAGCCTGTGAAATTACAATCCTGTAGTGCTTTTTCATCAAAATTGTCAGAGGATACCTGGTAGCAAGTACTCAATAAGTTATATTTATTTATTATTTATAAAGACCATATTTTCATCAATAGATTTTTTTCTGGAAAGTAAGATGCTGCCTAGAATAAATTGGATTTAAACATACAGTGTTCCATTTTAATCTGCCATCTAGCTGGTCAAGTATAATGGGTTTGATATAAGGATATCCTGTCTTACAGATTTTATACAATAAACACAAATGTCAATTTCTCCTGAGAAACTCACCCAGAGCATGCCAAATACAGAGGTGAATACTAGGAGCAAACCCTTGAACTGAGAACAGGACCTCCTTTGGGAAAATGGGAGGAAGGACTGAAAGAGCTAAAGGGGCTTGTAACCCCATAAGAAAAACAATGACAACCAATCGGAGTTTAAAGGGACTAAACCACTACCCAAGACTATACATGGACTGACCCAGGGCTCCAACTGCATATGTAGCAGAGAATAAATTCATTGGTGACCAGTGCAAGGGGAAGTCCTTGGTCCTACCAAGGTTGGACCCCCAGTACAGGGCAATGTCGGGAGGGGGCTGTAAGGAAGGTAGATGGGTGGGAACATCTATATGGGGAAGGGGAGGGCACGGGGGACTTATACATAGGAAACCCGGAAAGGGAATAAAAATTGAAATGTAAAGAAAGAAATATATCTAATGACAAAAGAATAATACAGGGTTTTCTATACCAGAAAATGAATCCAAAGCTTTTTGCATCTATACATATACTGTGTGTCAAAGTGTGATTAGGTCACTAAAAATACCTAAAGATATTCCTGTATTTAAAAATAAATAATGGTTTCATCATACAAGGACCTAGTAACTGAGGATATACATGTAAAAAGATCAGTCTATGGACATTGGGTTGTAGAGTTTTTGGAACGTAGAGTTCTTCACTAACCAATGAGTTTGTGAAGAGACCAATGCTAAGGATCCTCAACCTGATGCTGCACAGGAGGACAGGTTCTTCTACATCAATTAAATTAATTAAATTAACCAGACTGAAAGATGAGAGAGGCTTGCCTCTCTGGTTATTCTAGATACCACTAAGTTTATAGAGAGAAAGAATAACCATCTCAATAATATCTAAGAGTAAATCTTGTATGAGATCTAAACTATGCTGTGATATTATACAGATAATAACCATGCTTTCATAATATGTGGTTGGATCCTAATTCTAGCATTGAGACTGGTTTTTCGGAAATTCATGAAATGTCTGTTTACTGCTTATAGTATCTGTGAAATGAAGAGGATTTGTACAGGCCCAATTCAATGTATACTTAACATGCGATTAGAAGAGTAGTAACAGTGTGGTATTAATAAACCTTAAAATCAATCCATAGGATATAGGGTACACTATCTTGGAATAAAATAATTCTGTACTTACTTTTTTTGTCATTTGTCTTGTCAGATGTATATTTTGTATATGCTCAGTTTTCAAAACCCCTCCTTCCACAGCATAGAATTCTAATTTCCATGTGATAATCGTTTTAATAATGTTTCTTGAGCTTTTCATTGTCTCTGATTAGTGGAGTCCTCCTTTTCTCCTCCCCCTACTTTTCCTCCTCTGTCTCCTCCTCCTTTTCTCTTTTACTTAACTTTTGCTTTTGTAAATACCCTTTTTAATTTTTGGAACTGGTAAGACAGTGTCGCATTCTGTAGAGTAGTTTGGCCTCAAATTTGAAGTAAATCTTTTGCTTCTATCTCTTGAATCATATAATTTAAAATTTACATAATTATATCTTTATTGCATTTCATTTGAATTTGATTTTGATCATTAATTACTTTTAGAATTTTTCCTTTTTTGTGAAAAAAAAAGTCATGCTGGCACATGCCCTTATAGCTAACAACTTAGAGGCATATGCAGAGAGACCCGGTGAGAGAGAGACCCAACCGCCTGGTCAGGTGGGCACTCCTGAGGCTGCAGAGCGGAAGAGACCACCAACTCTGCTCACCCCTGCCCACATCCCTGGCCCAAGAGGAAACTGTATAAGGCCTCTGGGCTCCCGCGGGGAAGGGCCCAGGAGCGGCAGGACCCCTGTGCCTGAGACACCGCCGGAACCTGAAAGAAACAGACCGGATAAACAGTTCTCTGCACCCAAATCCCGTGGGAGGGAGAGCTAAACCTTCAGAGAGGCAGACAAGCCTGGGAAACCAGAAGTGACTGCTCCCTGCACACACATCTCGGACGCCAGAAGAAAAAGCCAAAGACCATCTGGAACCCTGGTGCACTGAAGTTCCCGGAAGGGGCGGCACAGGTCTTCCTGGTTGCTGCCGCTGCAGAGAGCCCTTGGGCAGCACCCCACGAGCGAACCTGAGCCTCGGGACCACAGGTAAGACCAAATTTTCTGCTGCAAGAAAGCTGCCTGGTGAACTCAAGACACAGGCCCACAGGAACAGCTGAAGACCTGTAGAGAGGAAAAACTACACGCCAGAAAGCAGAACACTCTGTCCCCATAACTGACTGAAAGAGAGGAAAACAGGTCTACAGCACTCCTGTCACACAGGCTTATAGGACAGTCTAGCCACTGTCAGAAATAGCAGAACAAAGTAACACTAGAGATAATCTGATGGCGAGAGGCAAGCGCAGGAACCCAAGCAACAGAAACCAAGACTACATGCCATCATCGGAGCCCAATTCTCCCACCAAAACAAACATGGAATATCCAAACACACCAGAAAAGCAAGATCTAGTTTCAAAATCATATTTGATCATGATGCTGGAGGACTTCAAGAAAGACATGAACACACTTAGGGAAGCACAGGAAAACATTAATAAACAAGTAAAAGCCTACAGAGAGGAATCGCAAAAATCCCTGAAAGAATTCCAGGAAAACACAATCAAACAGTTGAAGGAATTAAAAATGGAAATAGAAGCAATCAAGAAAGAACACATGGAAACAACCCTGGATATAGAAAACCAAAAGAAGAGACAAGGAGCTGTAGATACAAGCCTCACCAACAGAATTCAAGAGATGGAAGAGAGAATCTCAGGAGCAGAAGATTCCATAGAAATCATTGACTCAACTGTCAAAGATAATGTAAAGCGGAAAAAGCTACTGGTCCAAAACATACAGGAAATCCAGGACTCAATGAGAAGATCAAACCTAAGGATAATAGGTATAGAAGAGAGTGAAGACTCCCAGCTCAAAGGACCAGTAAATATCTTCAACAAAATCATAGAAGAAAACTTCCCTAACCTAAAAAAAGAGATACCCATAGACATACAAGAAGCCTACAGAACTCCAAATAGATTGGACCAGAAAAGAAACACCTCCCGTCACATAATTGTCAAAACACCAAACGCACAAAATAAAGAAAGAATATTAAAAGCAGTAAGGGAAAAAGGTCAAGTAACATATAAAGGGAGACCTATCAGAATCACACCAGACTTCTCGCCAGAAACTATGAAGGGCAGAAGATCCTGGACTGAGGTCATACAGACCCTAAGAGAACACAAATGCCAGCCCAGGTTACTGTATCCAGCAAAACTCTCAATTAACATTGATGGAGAAACCAAGATATTCCATGACAAAACCAAATTTACACAATATCTTTCTACAAATCCAGCACTACAAAGGATAATAAATGGTAAAGCCCAACATAAGGAGGCAAACAATACCCTAGAAGAAGCAAGAAATTAATCGTCTTGGCAACAAAACAAAGAGAATGAAAGCACACAAACATAACCTCACATCCAAATATGAATATAAAGGGAAGCAATAATCACTATTCCTTAATATCTCTCAATATCAATGGCCTCAACTCCCCAATAAAAAGACATAGATTAACAAACTGGATACGCAATGAGGACCCTGCATTCTGCTGCCTACAGGAAACACACCTCAGAGACAAAGACAGATACTACCTCAGAGTGAAAGGCTGGAAAACAACTTTCCAAGCAAATGGTCAGAAGAAGCAAGCTGGAGTAGCCATTCTAATATCAAATAAAATCAATTTCCAACTAAAAGTCATCAAAAAAGATAAGGAAGGACACTTCATATTCATCAAAGGAAAAATCCACCAAGATGAACTCTCAATCCTAAATATCTATGCCCCAAATACAAGGGCACCTACATACGTAAAAGAAACCTTACTAAAGCTCAAAACACACATTGCACCTCACACAATAATAGTGGGAGACTTCAACACCCCACTCTCATCAATGGACAGATCATGGAAACAGAAATTAAACAGTGATGTCGACAGACTAAGAGAAGTCATGAGCCAAATGGACTTAACGGATATTTATAGAACATTCTATCCTAAAGCAAAAGGATATACCTTCTTCTCAGCTCCTCATGGTACTTTCTCCAAAATTGACCATATAATTGGTCAAAAAACGGGCCTCAACAGGTACAGAAAGATAGAGATAATCCCATGCGTGCTATCAGACCACCACGGCCTAAAACTGGTCTTCAATAACAATAAGGGAAGAATGCCCACATATACGTGGAAATTGAACAATGCTCTACTCAATGATAACCTGGTCAAGGAAGAAATAAAGAAAGAAATTAAAAACTTTTTAGAATTTAATGAAAATGAAGATACAACATACCCAAACTTATGGGACACAATGAAAGCTGTGCTAAGAGGAAAACTCATAGCGCTGAGTGCCTGCAGAAAGAAACAGGAAAGAGCATATGTCAGCAGCTTGACAGCACACCTAAAAGCTCTAGAACAAAAAGAAGCAAATACACCCAGGAGGAGTAGAAGGCAGGAAATAATCAAACTCAGAGCTGAAATCAATCAAGTAGAAACAAAAAGGACCATAGAAAGAATCAACAGAACCAAAAGTTGGTTCTTTGAGAAAATCAACAAGATAGATAAACCCTTAGCCAGACTAACGAGAGGACACAGAGAGTGCGTCCAAATTAACAAAATCAGAAATGAAAAGGGAGACATAACTACAGATTCAGAGGAAATTCAAAAAATCATCAGATCTTACTATAAAAACCTATATTCAACAAAATTTGAAAATCTTCAGGAAATGGACAATTTCCTAGACAGATACCAGGTATCAAAGTTAAATCAGGAACAGATAAACCAGTTAAACAACCCCATAACTGCTAAGGAAATAGAAGCAGTCATTAAAGGTCTTCCAACCAAAAAGAACCCAGGTCCAGACGGGTTTAGTGCAGAATTCTATCAAACCTTCATAGAAGACCTCATACCAATATTATCCAAACTATTCCACAAAATTGAAACAGATGGAGCACTACCGAATTCCTTCTACGAAGCCACAATTACTCTTATACCTAAACCACACAAAGACACAACAAAGAAAGAGAACTTCAGACCAATTTCCCTTATGAATATCGACGCAAAAATACTCAATAAAATTCTGGCAAACCGAATTCAAGAGCACATCAAAACAATCATCCACCATGATCAAGTAGGCTTCATCCCAGGCATGCAGGGATGGTTTAATATACGGAAAACCATCAACGTGATCCATCATATAAACAAACTGAAAGAACAAAACCACATGATCATTTCATTAGATGCTGAGAAAGCATTTGACAAAATTCAACACCCCTTCATGATAAAAGTCCTGGAAAGAATAGGAATTCAAGGCCCATACCTAAACATAGTAAAAGCCATATACAGCAAACCAGTTGCTAACATTAAACTAAATGGAGAGAAACTTGAAGCAATCCCACTAAAATCAGGGACTAGACAAGGCTGCCCACTCTCTCCCTACTTATTCAATATAGTTCTTGAAGTTCTAGCCAGAGCAATCAGACAACAAAAGGAGATCAAGGGGATACAGATCGGAAAAGAAGAAGTCAAAATATCACTATTTGCAGATGACATGATAGTATATTTAAGTGATCCCAAAAGTTCCACCAGAGAACTACTAAAGCTGATAAACAACTTCAGCAAAGTGGCTGGGTATAAAATTAACTCAAATAAATCAGTTGCCTTCCTCTATACAAAAGAGAAACAAGCCGAGAAAGAAATTAGGGAAACGACACCCTTCATAATAGACCCAAATAATATAAATTACCTCGGTGTGACTTTAACCAAGCAAGTAAAAGATCTGTACAATAAGAACTTCAAGACACTGAGGAAAGAAATTGAAGAAGACCTCAGAAGATGGAAAGATCTCCCATGCTCATGGATTGGCAGGATTAATATAGTAAAAATGGCCATTTTACCAAAAGCAATCTACAGATTCAATGCAATCCCCATCAAAATACCAATCCAATTCTTCAAAGAGTTAGACAGAACAATTTGCAAATTCATCTGGAATAACAAAAAACCCAGGATAGCTAAAGCTATCCTCAACAATAAAAGGACTTCAGGGGGAATCACTATCCCTGAACTCAAGCAGTATTACAGAGCAATAGTGATAAAAACTGCATGGTATTGGTACAGAGACAGACAGATAGACCAATGGAATAGAATTGAAGACCCAGAAATGAACCCACACACCTATGGTCACTTGATTTTTGACAAAGGAGCCAAAACCATCCAATGGAAAAAAGATAGCATTTTCAGCAAATGGTGCTGGTTCAACTGGAGGGCAACATGTAGAAGAATGCAGATCGATCCATGCTTATCACCCTGTACAAAGCTTAAGTCCAAGTGGATCAAGGACCTCCACATCAAACCAGACACACTCAAACTAATAGAAGAAAAACTAGGGAAGCATCTGGAACACATGGGCACTGGAAAAAATTTCCTGAACAAAACACCAATGGCTTATGCTCTAAGATCAAGAATCGACAAATGGGATCTCATAAAACTGCAAAGCTTCTGTAAGGCAAAGGACACGGTGGTTAGGACAAAACGGCAACCAACAGATTGGGAAAAGATCTTTACCAATCCTACAACAGATAGAGGCCTTATATCCAAAATATACAAAGAACTCAAGAAGTTAGACCACAGGGAAACAAATAACCCTATTAAAAAATGGGGTTCAGAGCTAAACAAAGAATTCACAGCTGAGGAATGCCGAATGGCTGAGAAACACCTAAAGAAATGTTCAACATCTTTAGTCATAAGGGAAATGCAAATCAAAACAACCCTGAGATTTCACCTCACACCAGTGAGAATGGCTAAGATCAAAAACTCAGGTGACAGCAGATGCTGGCGAGGATGTGGAGAAAGAGGAACACTCCTCCATTGTTGGTGGGATTGCAGACTGGTAAAACCATTCTGGAAATCAGTCTGGAGGTTCCTCAGAAAATTGGACATTGAACTGCCTGAGGATCCAGCTATACCTCTCTTGGGCATATACCCAAAAGATGCCTCAACATATAAAAGAGACACGTGCTCCACTATGTTCATCGCAGCCTTATTTATAATAGCCAGAAAATGGAAAGAACCGAGATGCCCTTCAACAGAGGAATGGATACAGAAAATGTGGTACATCTACACAATGGAATATTACTCAGCTATCAAAAACAATGCCTTTATGAAATTCGTAGGCAAATGGTTGGAACTGGAAAATATCATCCTGAGTGAGCTAACCCAATCACAGAAAGACATACATGGTTGCACTCATTGATAAGTGGCTATTAGCCCAAATGCTTGAATTACCCTAGATCCCTAGAACAAACAAAACTCAAGACGGATGATCAAAATGTGAATGCTTCACTCCTTCTTTAAATGAGGAAAAAGAATACCCTTGGCTGGGAAGGGAGAGGCAAAGATTAAAACAGAGACTGAAGGAACACCCATTCAGAGCCTGCCCCACAGGTGGCCCATACATATACAGCCACCCAATTGGACAAGATGGATGAAGCAAAGAAGTGCAGACAGACAGGAGCCGGATGTAGATCACTCCTGAGAGACACAGCCAGAATACAGCAAATACAGAGGCGAATGCCAGCAGCAAACCACTGAACTGAGAATAGGTCCCCCGTTGAAGGAATCAGAGAAAGAACTGGAAGAGCTTGAAGGTGCTCGAGACCCCAAAAGTACAACAATGTCAAGCAACCAGAGCTTCCAGGGACTAAGCCACTACCTAAAGACTATACATGGACTGACCCTGGACTCTGACCCCATAGGTAGCAATGAATATCCTAGTAAGAGCACCAGTGGAAGGGGAAGCCCTGGGTCCTGCTAAGACTGAACCCCCAGTGAACTAGACTATGGGAGGAGGGCGACAATGGGGGGAGGGTTGGGAGGGGAACACCCATAAGGAAGGGGAGGGGGGAGGGGGATGTTTAAAATGAAAAAAAAAATAAAAAAATAAATAAAAAAAGAAAAAAAAAAAGAAAAAAAGAGGCATATGCAGAGTCTGCCCTGAGTTTACTTACAGCTAGTATTACATTTTAGAATTTATTTGTAACAACAACAACATATATTGATAAAATTAAAATTGTAAAAGCAAAGGATTATTTCCTCTCTATCTGTATCTTTAGTGGTAAGCAGCAGTTTGCTGAATAAGCAGCTTATATCTCAAACCAGAGAGAGGAAGCAGAGAAAGCTAATAGAAATGTCCTGAGTTTTTTAAAAGATAGAAATCCATTCCTAGGGATATCTTTGTCCAGTAATGTTGCATCTCAAAATCGTCCCCAAACATCTGTCAAATGGGAGTCAAATATGTGAAAATTAGAAAACACCAGTGAACATATCATTCAATCTAATGCATTCTACCCTTTGTCGCCACAGACTCACAAACAGTTCATAATAAAAATGTATACTGTACAAATTTAAAAGGTTCAATTAATTTTCATAGAATGAAGAGTTTTAAGTTTATAGTGCCCTCTGAGCCTCAAGTCAATGCTTTCAATATTACCCCCGTAAAATCAAAATCAAGTTACATATTTTGAGCATTCGATGACATAAAATACATATATACTTTTCCTCGGAAATGAACTCAGGCTGCCCTGAGAAATGCCTCGAGCTTCATATTTCTCTACTCTACATCCACGGTGCTGTTGTTCCTTGTTTGTAAAATATAATTGCATTTGTGATGAAGGTCAAATTCAAATCAGTTTATGTTAGGCAAGTACACTACCAAATGCTGAATATCAAGCATATCTGTCCAAGAACTTGCAAGCTGCACGGAATTTCCATTTCCAAGTCTTTCACAATCCAAATTCTCTGTAAAATTCCAAAGTCTCATTTTGAAAAGGGGGCTCCTTTAAAAGTATACTTTCTTAACTCAAGAGAGAAGAAACAAACAACAGTGTGAACAGAGCAAAATCAAACCACAATGGTGTTAATAAATTAACATCTCAATAACAGTGATCCACTTAATATTTTGGGGTAATTCTAAAAGGTCTTAGTAACTTCTCTAGCTCTGCCCTTTGCTGCATATGCTATGCCTATCTCCACACCATGGATGCTACTGAAATTGCTGGTCAACCTGTGCTACTTGCATCCCCCAAAACGTGGGGTGGCTTGCAACAACTGGGCTGCACTTTAAGCTGTACACTCATCTAATAGGTTTTCAGGAGACCCCTCCATCCTACACAGTGACAAGCCTCAGCTGCTCTCCATGATGTTTCAATGCCTTCATAACCAATGACACTTGGTTGAGTCTAGTTCCTACGGTGTAACAGTTATCACTTCATCATTTTTAGAACACGATTTCTGCATGCTGACCTTGAGGCATGACTTTACAGAGTATTCAGATCTATGATGCTGGTCTCATTTGTCACAACTGATTAATTGTTTAGACTCAGATGGAAAGGATTTATTATCATCCAAAGTATGGTTTCTTCACTTTGTTGGCTCTGGTATTGAAATTTCTGCATTGAAATTTCCTCCAGTACATTCAACAAACAGGGAAAATGTGGACGATTCTGGATAAAAGACTGAATATAAAATACAATGTGCTCCTCTTAATTTACTTTTTATATTCAGTGTGATGAAACAGAAATGAGGAGAGAAAGAGAGAGAGAGAGAGAGAGAGAGAGAGAGAGAAGAGATATTAAACAAGATAAATCTGAAGCATCATTAGGTTTTGAAAATGTTAGCCCATAGAGGAAATATGTCATTTGAGAATATTTCTCCAAAGGCATCCAAAATATGAAGAGAAAGTACATTAAAAAGCAAGACACCTATGAAATCGGATGACAATATAGTTTTTGCTTTTATTAACTAATTTTTGTTATGATGTTGAATAAAAGTAATATTCAAAAAAATCCAGAATTTTCACACAGCTCCTCACCAGGTATACAGTAAGGTCATGAAAAATAAAACAAAGGAAAATTTTAAATCCTTCATACTGTTGTTCTGAACAGAGGAAGATGGTCAAATGCATGTAATCATGCTGGCCTTGGAATCACAGTACATCAAATTCAGTGCATTATTAATCGGACATCTATTGAATCTTCTCAGCCAATTAGTAGAATTCTTCTGTAGAAAAATTTCAACCTGCCTCATGAAATCCAGAATATACACTGAATGAGTATATATTAATAAAACATCAGACACTAATTTAATATCATTTTCAACAGTATTTTATTTCCTTAAAACCCAGCATCATACCTGTTCCCCATGTATCTCTTTATAAGAATTCAGAAATATCAGACATGTTGTAAAGCATAATAAAACTCCTCAGGGGTGAAACCTATATATCTCACATGTATGAGGTTAAAAGGATTCTTTTTTTTTAATCTTATTAACTTGAGTATTTCTTATTTACATTTTGATTGTTATTCCCCTTCCCGGTTTCCGGGCCAACATCCCCCTAACCCCTCCCCCTCCCATTCTATATGGGCTTCCCCTCCCCATCCTTTCCCCATTACCACCGTCCCCCAAACAATCACGTTCACTAGGTGTTCAGTCTTAGCAGGACTAAGAGCATCCCCTTCCACTGGTGCTCTTACTAGGCTATCCATTGCTATCTATGAGGTTGGAGCCCAGGGTCAGTCCATGTATAGTCTTTGGGTAGTGGCTTAGTCCCTGGAAGCTCTGGTTGGTTGGCATTGTTGTTCATATGGAGTTCGAGCCCCTTCAAGCTATTCCAGTCCTTTTTCTGATGCTTTCAATGGGGGTCCTTTTCTCAGTTCAGTGGTTTGCTGCTGGCATTCACCTATGTATTTGCTATATTCTGAAAGTGTCTCTCAGGAGAGATCTACATTGGGCTCCTGTCTGCCTGCACTTCTTTGCTTCATCCATCTTATCTAGTTTGGTGGCTGCATATGTATGGGCCACATGTGGGGCAGGCTCTGAATGGGTGTTCCTTCTGCCTCTGTTCTAAACTTTGCCTCCCTATAAAAGGATTCTTTTACTAGAATGTAAGCAAGGATTTTTTGTCAGGGAATATTGCCAAAAGCAATCCCCATCAAAATTCCAACTCGATTCTTCATAGATTTAGAAAGAATAATTTAGAAGAACAATGCAAGTTCATTTGGAATAACAAATATCCCAGGATAGTGAAAATTATCCTTAACAATAAGAGAACTTGTGGAAATCACTGTTCCTGACCTCAGGCCGTATTACAGAATAACAGTGATAAAAACTGCATGTTATTGGTACAGAGGCAGACAGGTAGTTCAATACAGTAGTATTGACAACTCAGAAGTGAACCAACTCAACTGTGGTTACTTGATCTTTGACAAAGGATCTAAAATCATCCAGTGGAAAAAAGATTGCAGTTTCACCGAATTGTAATGGTTCAACAGGAGGTCTCATGTAGGAGAATGCAAATTGTCCCATTCTTATCTCTTTGTCCAAAGCTTAAGTCCAAGTCAATGAAGGAGATCCACATCAAACCAGATACACTCAAACTAATAGAAGAAAATGTGGTTAAGATCTTTGAACACATGGGCACTGTAGAAATTTTCCTGAAGAGAATACCAATGTCTTATACTCTAAGATGAAGAATGGAAAAATGGGACATCATAAAATTGCAAAGCTTCTGTAAGGCAAAGGACATGGTCATTAGGACAAATGGCAATCAATAGAATGGCAAATGTTCTTTACCTATCCTACCTACGATAGAGGGCTAATATCCAAAATATACAAATAACTCATGAAGCAAGACTCCAGAGAGCCAAAGAACCTCATTAAAATGGGATACGGAGCTAAACAAAGATTTCTCAACTGAGGAATATCGAATTGCTGAGAAGTACCTAAAGAAATGCTCGACATCCCTAGTCATCAGGGAAAAGCAAATCAAAGGAACCCAGAGAAACACCTAATACCAGTCAGAAGGCCTAAGATAAAAACTCAGGTGACAAGAGATGCTGGCAAGGATGTGGAGAAAAAGGAACACTCCCCCATTGTTTGTGGATTGCTACTGGTATAACCACTATGGAAATCAGTCTGGAGGTTCCTCAGAAAATTAGACATTGCACTACCTGAGGACCCAGCTATACCTCTCCTGGGCATATACCCAAATGATGCTCCAACATATGACAAAAATACATGTTCTACTTTGTTCAATGAAGTCTTATTTATAATAGTCAGATGATGGAAATAATCCAGACACCCTTCAACAGATGAATGGATACAGAAAATGTGGTACATCTACACAATGGTGTTCTACAGTGATCAAACACAATGACTTCAAGATATTCATCCGCAAATGGATAGAACTAAAAAAATCATCCTGAGTAAGGTAACCCAATCACAAAAATAAACACATGTTATACACTCATTGATCAGTGGATATTAACCCAAAAGTTTGAAGTACTCAAGATACAAGAACCAATATGAAGATACACACACTAAATAAAGCTCAGAGGAAGGAGGACCAAAGTGTGAATGCTTCAGTTCTTCTTAAAAGGGGGAACAAAAGTGTCATAGGAGGAGTTAGGGAGATAAAGTTTGGCCATTTACAACCTGCCACACATGGGGATCCATCCCATATACATAAAGCTATCAAACACAGACAATATTGCCTATACCAAGATTTGCATGCTTAAAGGAGCCAGGATTAGCTGTCTCCTGAGATGCTATGCCACAGCATACCAAATTAAGAGACAAATGCTCACAGCTAACCACTGGACTGATAGCAGGGTCTGCATTGGAGTCATTGGAGAAAGGATTGAAGGAGCTGAATGGGTGTGCAATACAATAAGAACAATAACAAACAAGCAGATCTCCCAGGGACTAAAACATCATCCAAAGAGTACACATGGATAGACCCATTGGACCCACTGCATATGTAGAAGGGATGGCCTCCTTGGGCACCAATGGGTATAGAAGCCCTTAATCCTGCCATGCTGGACCCTCAGTGTCTGGGAATGTCATGGTGGTGAGTTGAAAATGGGTGGGTAGTTTGATGGGGGAACACCCTCATAGAAGAAGGGGGTGTGGGTTTGGCTTAGGGGAGGGAGTTACAGATGGGAATCCGGGATATGGGATAACATTTGAAATGTAATTAAAATATATCCAATTAAAAAACACTGCAAGGTGATAAAAGTTTGCCAATTGCAAATACACCTATTTTAAGAGAGTATTTTATTGTTTGCTACTTTATATTAATCTTTGAGTATTTTTCTATGGAGCACGTGCCTGAAGAGGACAGGAGAGTGAGTCCTCAGCTCCTCTCCACTTTCATCACAGATCATTTGAAGCAGACATAGGTTATGTTAATTGAACAGAGTTTCTCTGAATGAGTAGTTAGTATTTATAGAAATTGAGATATCATTTGGGGAAAAGAGAGTTATATTAATAAAAATGGAAAATATTAATATTAAAGTGGCCTCCTTAAAAGGTAATTTAAATGTTTAGGAAGCTACTATCATATTAAGAGGATATTGGAGACTAGGCCATTGTGTCCACAGGTTGAGGATTGACTGCAATAACCTAAAAGATATGCAATATTTCTGTGTAGATAAGAGAATGCACTGTATTTATCATATGACAACAGTGTATGTAAGTATGTCCTACAATTTTTTCGCTCCATGAGGAAATTAAGGAAAGTAAAAAGAATGACATTCCACTCAGACAGAAATGTTAGAATGAACTACAGAATATTCTCTCAACATTTTTCAGCATCCCATGTTCTGAGGACTGGCACATAGTCCTTTAACATGGGTCTGGCAATCACCTGGCTCTTAAGACTTTTTATAGATATCAGCATCCCTCCCCGCCTCTGCCAGTAATTCAGTGAAAGGGAATTTCTAATCAATTTTACATTTAATTTTATTTTTCTATGATGAGTTTAGGCAAAACATGTGTTTGATGATAGAATTCATGAAAAATAGTAGGGTTGTTTATTGGAAAGTAGAGATGTGTTTGAAAAGGGAAGATCTTTTTGAAAATAGGGAAACACTTAAATTATTGGATTGACATTGTTAAGGATAAGTAGACCATTTTACAAACATGTGCAAAGCTCTAGAGACAGATCCCTAAGAGTATAAGGGAAAAGAGTCACAGATTCAAGAACAAGCAGCAGCAACAACAAAACACTTTTATGTCCTAAAAATGACATTCTTTCCTTCCTCAATCAAATTTCATAAAGTATACAGAGTCTTTTATTAAGGATATATGTATATTCTCATATATGATTTTGTTTTAATAGAACCATATTTCAATGAACAATAATTCACTTGTCTGCATATCTGTTTGTGTTTTCCGTTCATCTTTTCAATGTGATCTCTTATCACTCTCACATTTTTGATCCAGTCTTCCTCAGTATTTAATCATTTTCCCTCCACTGGTCCTTCACTGGTTTTTCAGGTATAAATGAATTGTCAAGATCCTATGGTATACTTTGATATAACCAAAATGTCTTCACAAGAAGACTATGTTGAAGTTTCTTTTGACATCATAACTGTTTTACTGACAGCCTAAATAGTGTAATGAATATTAAAAGAAAAAAAGCAAAAAGTTGCTTAAGGTAACTGAGACCACGCCCCATACATTGTAATTGACATAGTATTTAATGACAAAGTATGTGGCCCTGAAGCAATTATCTCCTTTATAACTTATACTTCTGTGCTTAGAAATCTATTGACAAAAATATTAAAGAACTTCAGAATTTGAAGCATGTCCTGTTTTAGATGTCCACATTCCATTTAAAGAATCACATCTAAATTTAGGTTTAAGAAAAAAAAAAGCTGAAGAATTTGCTGAAAATTCCATGAAAATTTTTCATTTTAAAACGATGCTTAGTGAATCGTGACCTCTATAATCCCTAAATTAATGCTGAATTCTTCATTTCCTTATTTACAGAAGCAAATTTTTTTTGTCGCACTTTAAGATTAACAAAAAAAAAATGGCAAGACTTGTACTATCAGTAATAATTGTGAAGTCATGATTTAATCAACGAAATCCTGAGTGTGACAAAAGGGAAAGACAATCACCTTCAGGTGTTCTAAAACCACAGTAATTTAATGAATGGAATGTTGTTTCTAAGCTTTCCTCCAAAGCAAGTTGAAAACTGAAAGGAACTCTGGTCCTTGTAGTTTCACCATACTTTCTCTTGCCAGAGTCCAGGGCCTGAGGGGGAGGGGCAAACTCTGTGCAATGCTTCTATGACTCATTTCCTGTAGACAGTCTACTGACTGGATCAGTTTGCTGCAATAGGATATTAGTTATTGCTGAGGGTACTGAAAGTAAAAGGCTTTCTCAGCTTTAATGTGTTTTTATACCAGCCAAAAATGTCTAGAAAGAATCTTTTATGAATTACAGTGGTTCTAATCCACTCATCAGAATAGTTTAGGAATGAGATTTAAAAATAATGTTAACAAAGAAACATACCATCCATCCAATGCAAGCTTTCAATTACTTCATCCAGAAGCAACTGAATCGCTGATGCTTTCCTCCCCCAGTCTTGATTAGCAGTTTTATTTCTACTCTTGCTGTAATGTTTTATGCTAATCTATGGTGTTCAGTTGACACATCCATATTTAACACTCTCTCTCTCTCTCTCTCTCTCTCTCTCTCTCTCTCTCTGTTTCTCTCTCTCTCTGTGTCTGTCTGTCTCCCTCTCTAACAGAATGGAAGAAGTGTGGATCATGGTGAGAGGAGAGATATTGCCGAGAGTTCTGTGGAATTGGAGGAGGGAAATGAGTTGTAATGAATGAGAGAAGAATATACAGAAGGATAATGATAGAAAATCTTAAATGTCAGACAATAGAAATTGAATATGACTAATAATGAAGAACAAGAACTAAAATTTTGGCTTAAGGCTACACTTTATGTAAGTATACATGAAAGGAAGAAGACACTTTAGGTATAAAATTATGGGGACTGGAGAGATGGCTCAGTCGTTAAGAGCACTTACTGCTCTTCAAGAGGTCCTAAGTTTAAATCTCAGTAACCAGCTGATGGCTCACAAACATCTGTAATGGGATCTGATAGACTCTCTGGTGTGTCTGAAGATAACTACAGTGAACTTATTATATATAAATAAATATTTTTTAAAAAGAAATAGAATTCTGTGTATCCTAGGAAAGGTTGATCTCCTCAGCTCCAGTTATAAAGTTACAGAGAAGAGTTTAACATCAACAAACAAGGTAAGAAGACCTATTTAAGTGGTGGTTTACTGTGTTTCACCCATGTTGCAGGACCGCAAAAGACTGTTGTAAATACGTAAGGGTCTTAATTATGATCTGTAGATCAACGTCACCAATGCTCACAGAATGTCATATTAAAGCCCCCAATTAGGTGTTCAATGTTTTTATTATGGTTGTGGAAAATTTTGGGAATTTCCATAAAGGTCAGCAGGTTAATATTTTAATAATGGCATTTCTGGGTTACTCTGCAGGAACTACACAGGGAAAAAGAACTACCTGATGAACAGGATGGCTAAGTTATCTATTCTCTGCAGAATGTCTTAAGATACCTGTATGTATCTTGACTCTTTCATTTTTCCCTGACTGGCTGGGTGTTGCTAATGGGGGAAGTGCTATAGTATATTTGCTTTGGTGGACTTTGTGATTTTCTTCCTAGAGTTGGAGTTTAGCCCCTAGTCTCTCAGAAAACGGGGTTTCTTCTAAAACAGATTTGATTGGGCTTTCAACAGGTTGATGATTTTGATTAGAAATCATTTTAAGAGCAGTTAAATAGTGGTTAATTTAAGGAGGAAAAATTTTATTTCATATGCAAAACAGATCTATGGTAAATTAGTTCAGTTCTCATGCAGAATTCTGAGCACTACTTACATGGAGAAACAAACAGGAACTCCCTGATGATTCAACTGATTCTGATCATTCAGAACAAACTCCCTTGCTATCTTCCTCCCCAGAGATATTTGCTCTGCCCTCATGAAAAATAGCACATTTCCTGGGTCAATCCAGAAGTGTTAATTACCATCACTGAAAGAAGTACCTGCAATTAATGGTCAGAAGTATAGCCCCGTCCATAGTGGGTGAAGAAAGAAAATGTGACTATTCTCACAGTGAAGGGATACTTTAAAGAATGATCAGTTTCAACGTTTAAACTAATAAAGCCATCATTTTAATATAAATTTTAATGAAACTAAAATGAAAAGTTCGTGGAAGAAAATGCACCTATACAGAATGAAGTACACATATCATATACACAATGGTCTAATAAATCAACTTCACTTTTTTTATAATTACACTTTTATATCTGTGTTTTGAATGTGTTCATGGCAAATATTTCTCGCCATCCATTTTTAAGGTCAGTCCACCTCACAGGTTTCTCCTTGATTTTGAATTCTCATTTATCTATTATGTTAATTTGCGTATAATGTGATTGCCTAACAGTGTCATGCATTATTCTTCCTGTATATCTGAATGAGAACATACCTCAGATGGCCCCTGTACCAATCAGGTATAAGATTTGGCTTTGAGATGACTCTTAAATGCTTTAAAAACAGCACTGTAATTTCGTATTCTTGGGTTCTTCTGCTTTGTACTAAGAACTTTTGCAAATGTTCCCATCAATCTTTGTGTTCTGTTAAAAGCTTTATGGCCCTGTGAGCACAGAGGTAATCAATACTTCAAGTATCACTTCCCTTGTGGCTTGAAGTGTAAGAAAGAAGTTGGTGTGTGAGATCTAGGGAGGCCAAGTAGAGTTTTTCTTCTGAGAATATATGTTTAATGGCAATTTAATTTGCTGCACGATCTTTTCTCTGTAACATATAATTTATCTCATCAAAAATCTGCACATCCTGCCAAGGCTGGACACCCCAGTGTAGTGGAATATCAGGGCAGGAAGATGGAAAGGGCATAGTTGGAGTGTGAAACAACCTTATAGAAGAAGGTAGAGGGGGAAGGGATAGGGGACTTATGGGTGGGAAACCAGGAAAGTGAATAACGTTTAAAATGTAGATTATAATATCCAATTAAAAAATTGCCCATGAAGCTTAGAGCTTTATAATTTCTCATCCCTGACTTATGAACTAGATGTTTCTAAATTTCATTGGCAAAGTTGTATTTATTATGTGGCTGGCCTTTTTTATGATGGTTAAAGCACAAAATTGTGTGTATTTACACACAAAACATACACACTCATACACACACACACACACACACATACACGAACAGAGAGTGAAATTGCTTAATGTTTTACGATGAAGTATTTCTCAAAGTTTTAGGTGCCTTATTTTCCCTTGGTTTCTTTCTGTATACTAATCTTTACATTGTTCTCTGTATCTGTAATTTCCATGCCTGTACGCTAATATCTTTTTTTTTTCAAATAAAAATCTCTTCCTCTTATGACCCATAACTGACCATTCAAATGCTTGTTTTATTGAAAGAAAAGTTCAACGTTCTTACCCATCAGGAATATGCATATTCAAACCATATTAAGATTTTATCTTTCATGAATAAGTATGGCCAAGATCAATGAAATAAATGACCACACATGGTCGAAAGGGTGAAGAGTAATAAGAATCACTACTTATTCACTACTAGTGGAAATACACAGTTGTATTTCCTTTTGGAAATCAGTGTGATTTTGCCTTTGGAACCTTGGGAATGTTATACCACAGATTAAAAAAAGACTCTATATTCTTGTATAGAGGCACTTATTTCCCATTCATGGCTGGTATACTTATATCAGTAACAAAGAGGATACAGCCTAGCTGTCCACAAATCGGGAAATGGTTAGTGAAAATGTGGTACAATGCACAATGGAATATTCTTCAGCTGTTAAAAGGCAATAGAACTCATAATAAATGAAGGAGAAAAAACTCATCCTGAGTTACCCAGTTCCTCAAAACACATATCAAGCAATGCCTAAGCTCTTGTTTGTTCTACACACACTATTGCAGAAGAGGACCCTACACTTCTTTTGAACATTGTGAAGAAAAGCAGGTGCCAAACTAAAGATTTTACATACTGAATAGTGTTTGTGGTACTCATAAAAATTCTGCATGGTACCTGACGAGACATTTAAACCAACTCAACTGTATACAATTTAATCTACTCCTGTCAGCTGCCTACATTCTACACTGCTGTAAGCACTTCTTTGGAAAAAAAGTTACTACTATATGATGAACTAAGGTCTACTCATTGAGACCAAACACATGTCTGACATTGTTCCCATGGCAAAATACCTGAGAACATGGCAAAAAGCAGGTACCATTGTCTACTTAAAATGTGTATCAATAAAGTATTTCTAACAAGATTGTTATACTCACACTCGAGTTTATTACTGTACCTTCATCAAAGAAGCTAACATATACTTTAAATGGGGCCAGATACAGAGACCCTTATCTGGACAGTGTATAGCATGAAAGACCTTGGATCATTCTTTCTACAAATCAATATTGGCATGCAAACTCTTCCTTCATGGTTCAGCAAACTTTGTAGAAGATATTATAAAAAGACACTGAGGCCAGTGAGGCTGGGAAGAATGCCAGCAAGGCAACATTACATTTCAGCCACAGTAGGGCTGATGCACATATGAACCCATACAGAAAGTAACAACATGCACAGGGTTTGCATAGGTCAGTTCATACACTGAGAGCAGGAATGGCATGTCATCTCTCACCCCTCAACAAGTTAGCTATCCTCTTTTGACAAATTCTCCAAATGGAAAAATTAGGGTACCCCAGTAATACCACATGCTAGATCAAGTCTTATTCCATGCCATAGGCAGAAAATACATATGACTCAATATTTTTTGAATTATTGTTTTTGACTCATATTGTACTGTATTTTTAATTCATGTATTATGAATTTCAGATTGTATTTTAATTTGTGTGTATGTGTGGACATATGTCTCTCTGTATCTGTGCTTCTTGTAAGTTTTTTTATTCCTTTTGTTGTTTGTTTTGGTTTTTTTTGGTTATTTTTTATTTGTCTGTATGTTTTCTAGGGAGAGAGAGAGATTGAGAACATGAGGGTTAGTTGATTTGGGATGTGGCAAGATTGAGTTATGGGCATATAGGGAGGGACAAAATGAGAATATATTGTGAGAAAAATTCTATTTTCAAAAATTAGTGATTAAAAACAAATATAGATGCCATGTTCATTCATTTTAAGACATTAAAATTAACTTAACCTATTAATGTAGACTGCATTATTTTCATTGGTCAGATGAAAACATGTGGAAGTCAATTCTCTACTTTTGCATGATGCATCATGTATGAAATTGTGGTAGTTTCTATATGTTTGCCCGAAGGAATGGCACAATTAGAAGGTATGACCCTATTGGAGTAGGGATAGCTTGGAGTAGATGTGTCACTGAGGGTGTGAGATTTATAACCTTCATCCTAGTGGCCTGGAAACCTCTATTCTTCTAGCAAGCTTTAGATGAAGATGTAGAACTCTCAGCACCTGCTGCACCATGGCTGCCTGGACACTGCCATGTTCTAGCCTTGACGATAATAGACTGATCCTCTGAACCTGAAGCCAGCTCCAATTACATGTTGTCCTTATAAGAGTTGCCTTGGTCATAGTTTCTGTTCACTGCAGTAAAATCTTAACTAAGACAGAATTTGTTCTGCCGGACTAGGGTTTTGCTGTGATATGCCTAATGATTTTGTTTGAAAAATGTGGATTTGGGGGGGACTTTGAAATTGGGAAGTGGTGGAAAGTTCAAATGAGGCTTAATGAAACATCTTAGTAGGAATATGGGAGACTTACTTGCTGAGAGTAAATTCAACTGTGCCAACATGTCCCAAGACGTGTTAGAGAAGAATTTCAGGTTTTTTTTTTTTTTTTTGAGTTTAAAGGGGCATCAGTAAATAAAATGGGACTGGTTTCTGTGTTCAAAGATAATAAATTGAATTAAGAAACTGGTGACCTTGGGGCAAGATCCCCAGCAAATTTAGGTCCAGGCTTGGGAGAACATGCCTTGAATTCTGCTAGATAAAGCCAAACAGATCACTAAATTCCAGGCCAGTCTGGAACAAAGCAGGATCTAGTGGAAGAAAAGGTTAAATCCAGGCAAGGTGATGTATGCATTTATTTCCAGCATTGCAGGAGACAGAGCCATGCAGATCTCTGAGTTTAATCTACATATACAGAGCAAGATCCAAGACAGCCAAGCTTAAGTGGTGAAGGAGATGGAAAAGAGGAAGCTAGTGATAATGTAATAAAACACAAGGGCAAAAGCCCAGCTCCTGCCATCCGCGGAACTCAGCAGCCTTGGCCATGAGACTCTGGCTTTATAGGCAAGAGGAGAGGGGAACTCCTGGGACAATAGATGATGGTTAGCCAGAGCTAAGACATTAATGTTCATTAATAAGACAAAGCATCACTGAGGTGAAAACTTCTGGGAGCTATTTTCTGTGAGCATAAAGAATCTGTGTTCCAGATATAGCCTTGTCTGTCTCACAAGCTGTAGCTGTACTTGGTAATGTGTAAGAGTCACTGAAGTGCTACTGGTTTTGAAGGCAAGAAGGGGTCATGAATAGCAGCTGAGGCTCAGCACTGTGAGAGGCCATGGAAGGACATTGGTGAATATGCACCCTCAGTTGCAATTGTTAGCTTAGTACTGTAGGGGTTATATAAAGGAGTTATGGCTTGGCATCATGAAGAGAGCCTATGAGAAGCTATAGGTGAATCCTTTTTGCAGTAGAAGACAGCAGGGTTTTGGAGATGACAGTACTATGAGATGGCCACCATGAACAGCAGCAGAAGTGGAGTCTAAAAGACAAGGTATGTGCTACAATGGACAGAGCTAGAGATGTGAACCAAGCCCTTGGAGTAGCCCAGAAGATCATGAGTGCATTCCAGACACTGAAACAAGAAGCTATTACATTGAACTTGACTTGGAAACCCCAAGATATTTCAGATGCCAGAGCCATGGATTATCTGCTGAGGAAAGATGAAAACAGGGAGATGAATCAGCCCAGAAGAAAGAAGTTTGTTCCAGTCAACAAAGATGAAAAAGGATTTGCATATCTGAAATATTTGACATTGGCCAGGGAGATGCAAAGTTAGGAGTTTGCCCTACTGGTTTCCTGTCTTGCTTTGGGGATTACAGTTCAGTGATTGGATGAGTATCAGAAGATTCTTTGAAATTTGGACTTTTAACACTGTTGAGACTGCTATAGACTACATAGAGTTTTAAAGTGAAGCAGGGATTGAAGCAAAGGTCATCAAGAGACTGCCCTACCTGGGGATCACTCCCATATGCAGCCAACAAATCTAGTCACTATTGATGCCAAGAAGTTCTTGGTGACATGACTCTGATAGGGATGACTTCTGAGAGGCCCTGCCAGACCCTTATAGATGCAGATGGTGATGATTACAGCTAACCATTCGACAGATCATGAAGATACCAATGGAGCAGGTAGAGAAAGGACTGAAGGAGCTGAAGGGGTTTTCAACCTCATAGGAAGAACAATAATATCAACCAACCAGAACATCATAGCTCCCAGGGACTAAACCACCAGACAAAGTCTACAAATAGACCGACCCAGGTCCTCAGCTGTATATGTAGCAGATGGTCCTGTATGGTATTAATAGGAGGAGAAGTCCTTGATCCTGTTAAGACTTATTTCCCCGGTATAGGGGAATGCCAGCGAGTTGAGGTGGGAGTGAACTGGTTGGAGTGAGAGCATTTTCAATGAAAGAGGAGGAGGCAAGGGAGGGGAGAAGAGGGAGGAGGGGATAACATTTGAAATGTAAATATATAAAATATCCAATAAAATAAATAAACTAATAAAAACCAAAAAATAAATTTGGACAAAATTTATTTTGCATCATGTTAAGTTTAGATATGCCCCCCACAGACTCATATGTATAAACAAGCCTATGGGGGCCAGGGAGTAGAATGTGATGGTTTGTGTATGTTAGGAGCAGAAAGTGGCACTATAAGAAGCTATGGCCCTGTTAAAGTAGGTGTGGTCCTGTTGGAAATGGTGTGTCACTGTGGGTGTGGGCCTTAAGATCTTCATCCTAGTTGCCTGTAAATTAATATTTTGCTAGAAGCCATCAAATGATAATGTAAAAATATCAGCTCCTCCTGCACCATGCCTGCCTGGATACTGCCATGTTCCTAGCCTAGTGATTATGGACTGAACTTATGAACCTGTAAGCCAACCCCAATTGTATCTTGTCTTTATAATAGTAGCCTTGGTCATGGTTTCTGTTACACACCAGTAAAACACTAAGAGAGGAACTTTGGTTATTTGTTTTGATGAGTTCATTTCATCTTCTTTACCTGCTCACTTGTTCCTCAAATTTAATTTTCACTGAATCTCTAGGGATTTGTTTCAGGAACTGTAATACACAGGACATGCATGCTACTTTTATCTACACCTGTATGTCTCAGTGGTTTTGAAAATCTTAATAATCATCAGATTTGTTTTGTAATGTTCTTTTGCTCCTTCCTATA
This sequence comes from Rattus norvegicus, assembly GCF_021556685.1. Lineage (NCBI taxonomy): Eukaryota > Metazoa > Chordata > Mammalia > Rodentia > Muridae > Rattus > Rattus norvegicus. Next base: position 123,037,096 of record NC_141534.1, read on the forward strand.
ATATGAAGAGATTGCAATTATTTATCTTATGACTTAAATTAACATTTATTTCCTTTGTCACATTATCCCCTGATTTAATATCTGTTACTTTGGGTTTTTTTTTTTTTTGGATACAGAGTCCAAAACTGCAGGTTTATCCTGATTAGTGTAATCCAAGTGGCCTCACACATTGGTTCATCACTATCTAGGTGGAATTACAAATAAGAATTAACATTGTAACTTCCATCCACTTTTTATTGTTTTAAAAATTCATGTTTTAAAATTAATGAAATAATGAAATTAACAGGTAAATGAATGGAACTAGTAACCACTATATTGAATGATGAAACCCAGTCCCCAAAAGATAAATAGGATATGGATTTGCTTATATGTGGACAATAGCTACTAAGTCAATGAAAAACAAATTCTAATGTGTAAAACCAGATTGCCTTTAGAGTAAGGGACTAGGAGTGACAGATAAGTCTCCTGAGGAAAGGGAAATTGAATCAATTGATATGGAGTGTCAGAATGGGTACAGGAATTGAAATAACGGATGAAGTGGAGAAGTGACTAGAGGAGGGAATGTGGTTATAGAGAGGTAAAACTAAGGGTCTTTGGAGGATTATCATGGAAATAAACAGTAGACCCCTTCATTGATATATGCATATATGAATCCAATTTAAATGACAGTGCCAAATAATATGGAAGACAGAGCTACAACTGAAAAATCCTGTTATGAAATAGAGTTTCCAGTAAAAAAAATGGCTTATACACATAAAACTCATGAAAAAATGAGAAGTTGAGCTCATATCTACTAAGAGCCCACATCTACCTTCCACCCACACTCTATCATCTTTGGTTCAAGAATGTACACTCCATACTACTGAATAAAAATGTACACACCAAGTAAGCAAAAATGTTGATCTGTAATTGCATATTCTGTCTGCTTGATATGGTACTGGAATGGTGAAAAAAAGGAAGTGTCAGAAGCCAACCAATACCTAATTTGAATTAAGAGCCACTTCTTGATTTAGGAACAAGTACAGAGACCTACAATGTTACACATCCTACAGAGTGAAAGTTCTTGGGATGCTCAGCCCTAAAGTTAATGACCCCAACAAATCCACCCTTTCAGTGATGAGGTAACCCTGAAGAAGAAGAGGTAAAACATGTGTAATAGGCGTAGCACATGGGGAACTCCAAGATAACAAGGCTATTTAAAACAATATAATATGAAGTAATACGAACTCTGAGAGTATCTCCACTTGGTCCTCTGCATATATATTATGTCTTCCACTTGAGCATTACGATACAATTCTTGAGTGTTTGAATGAGTGTCTCTTCCTCTTGTGATTTTCTATCTTGGACTCTTTTTCTTCTGCTCATCTGCTTTGTCAATTTCAGTTGTATTAACATTTGTTTTTCTTACTACTATTTAGTGTTTTCATTTGAATTTATTTATAGACCTTAGACAGGCTTTTTAATAATAGCAATGCATGTGGGCAGGATATATTAGTTTTGGAAAACATCAATTTCTCATAAAATTCCCTAACATTAAGTCCATTTCCCAAATACTTTTAGTACTCATGTTTTTTTTCCCAATAAGAATGTGAGTGTGTCCAGTCAGAATGCCTAAGATCAAAAACTCTGGTGACAGCAGATGCAGGTGAGGATATGGAGAAAGAAGAACACTCCACCATTGTTGGTGGGATTGAAGACTGGTACAAGCATTCTGCAAATCAGTCTGGATGTTCCTCAGAATATTGGACATTGCACTACCTTAGGCCGCAGCTATACCTCTCTTGGGCATATACCCAAAATATGCTCCAACAAATAACAAAGAAACATGCTCCACTATGTTCATAGCAGCCTTATTTATAATAGCCAGAAGATGGAAAGAACCCAGATGCCCTTCAACAGAGGAATGGATACAGAAAATGTGGTACATATATACAATGGAATACTACTCTGCTATCAAAAACAACGAGTTTATGAAATTTGTAGGCAAATGAATGGAACTGGAAAATATCATCCTTAGTGAGCTAACCCAACCACAGAAAAACACACATGGTATGCACTCATTGATAAGTAGATATTAGCCCAAATGCTCGAGTTACCCTAGGTGCACAGAACACATGAAACTCAAGAAGGATGATCAAAATGCGTATGCTTCACTCCTTCTTTAAAAGCAGAACAAGAATACCCTTGGGAGGGATTAGGGAGGGAAAGTTTAGAACAGAGGCAGAAGGAACACCCATTCAGAGCCTGTCCCACGTGTAGCCCATACATATACAGCCACAAAACTAAATAAGATGGATGAAGCAAAGAAGTGCAGGCTGACAGGAACTGGATGTAGATCACTCATGACAGACACAGCCAGAATACGAAAAATACATAGGTGAATGCCAGCAGCAAACCACTGAACTGAGGAGACCCCCACTGAAGGAATCAGAAAAAGGACTGAAAGAGCTGAAAGGGCTCGAGACCACATATGAACAACAATGCCAACCAACCAGAGCTTCCAGGGACTAAGCCACTACCCAAAGATTATCCGTGGACTGACCCTAGGCTCCAACTGCATAGATAGCAATAAATAGCCTAGTAATGGCACCAGTGGAAGGGGAAGCCCTTGGTCCTGCCAAGGCTGGACTCCAAGTGAACAGAATTCTAGGGGGAAGGGCGGTAATGGAGCAAGAATTGGGAGGGGAACACCCATATAGAATGGGAGGGGGAGGCGTTAGTGGGATGTTTGACTGGAAACCGGGCACAGGAATAACATTTAAACGTAAATAAGAAATACCCAATTTAATAAAGATGGGAAAAAAAGAAAAAAAGCAGAAAAAAATAGAAAAAAGAAAAAAGAATGTGAGTGTGTGGCGATTTTCTCCCTTATTGTAATTCTAGCATATGATCCAGTAAGTGACACAGACTTCAGTGATTGCCAGTTTTGTCTACACAGTAACTACTAATACAAGCAAACAAACAAACAAACAATCAAATCCAAAATAGTAATTAACAATCACAGAAATAAGTAAAAGAAACAGACAAAAATGTATTTGGTAGATTTAGGCTGCAAGTTAAGGAATATCGAATGTAGATCTCCGAAAACATTATGAAGACACTTTGCTTGAGGTTGTAATGGAGGATAAATGCAATTATTAATAAATCAAAGAAATTCACTTCAAATGATTAAGTTGCCATATAATGACTTCACCTTAATTTTTGATGGTATTTATCACATTGAAATTAACAAGTAATTTAAAATAAATTCAAATCTATTTTGATATGCGGTAATGAAATATACTATGATAATAGTTTCTCTATTATACTCAAAAGACAAATACAAGCAAATTAGAAATGGTAAACTTATATGTTCTTACAGTATCATAATATGAATTACAGTTTAACAGAATAAAGAGATTTGATACCTTTAGGCACATATTTTTTGATTTATATATACCTATAACTAGAAAAGGAAAAGAGATGTGCACCCAGAGCTGGGGTTATTCCACACCACTCAGACACAAAACCTGCCTTCAGAGATCTGGTCTGTCAGTTCTCTCCCTCCTAAGATTACAGCCCACAGGAGGGACACCACTTTCTCTCCATTGACTGATCTGCTGAGAGTACACCATGTTGGGAGCTTTAGGGTGTCGTAGGTCAGGATCCATCTAGTTTCCCTCTGCGTCCACAGATTGATCTCTCCCACCGCTCTCAGAACCAAAACCTGTCCTGAGAGAGCTGGCCTCCAAGGAGCACTCTCACTCCTAAGATGACGGGCTGAATGGCTCTCAGGCTCACAGACTCACAGTCCCACAGGATGGACAAATTCCAGTCAGAGACAGCAAGACCAACTAAAATCAGACATAACCAGATGGCAAGAGGGAAGGACAAGAACCAAAACAACAGAAACCAAGACTACTTGGCATCATCAGAACCCAGGTCTCCCATAACAGCAAATATTGTATGTCCCAACACCCTAGAAAAGCAAGAATTTGATTTAAAATCACGTCTCATAATGATGATAGAGGACTTTAAGAATAGTATAAATAAATCCCTTAAAAAATACAGGACAACACAGGGAAACAAGTAGAGGCCCTTAAAGAGAAAACACCAAAATGCCTTAAAGAAGTATAGGAAAGCACAAACGCAGATGTGAAGGTACTGAGGCCTGTTCCCACAATGGCAACCTTCTTCAAACCCAGCCACCGTTTCTAACACTGCCATTCTCTGTGGGTCAATCATGCATTCAAACACTACACAGGATTGTTCTATGTACCCTTGGCAGTCCTGCATCTACTTCTGACACCAAAACTGGCCCTTACCTCATAAAGATCCTTCTGTTTGTCTCCTGAGAGCTGACATTAAAGGCATGCACTACCACTGTCAGATTTTTTTTTATTTTATTAAGGCATATAAAAGAGTATCACTTTAAAATACTAATAATGAAAATGAATATCATTTAAGAATGATCAGTTTCAGGGCTGCACAAAAGAACATATGTTGAGGCAGAATATGGTGGATAGGAATGGCTCTCATAGACTCATGTATTTGAAAGCTTATTCTACAGGGAATTGCATTATTAGTAGGTATGACCTTGTTGGAGTGACTGTGGCCTTCTTAAAGTTCATTGGTTACTGTGGGGACACGTTTTAAGGACTTAGTTCCTTCATTTTCTCGTGCTTGTGTATCACAGTATTGAACTCACAGTTTCTTCTCAACTCAATATCTACCTGCATGCCAACATACTTTCTGACATGTTAATAATGGTGTAAGTTTATGAACAGTAAACCTTTCCGAATTCAACATTTTCTTTTAGATGAGTTTCCATAGTCACAGTGTCTCATTACCACCGAGAGCATCAGAAGTATTGGACTGAATCCAGCTGGAGGCTTGAAACTCAAACAAAGAGAGAAAATGTTACTAGGATTTTAGGGTATTCTGTGACAGCACTAACCATTTTTTTTTCAGGAAGATTGTGGAAGGTCTTTGGAGATTTAATATTCAAAGCCTTTGAGTGTTCAGACCTCAATAGAAGTTTTGAGAAGCTAGAAAGACAAGAATGTCACTGGCAGTGTTGAAGATGGAGGTCTAGCTTGTGAACTTTTAGAGTGAAATTTAGAGTCTGTTACAACAGTTTGCCATTTTGAACTGAGTCTATCATTCTTGTCAGCTGATGATAGTCAGCCATGTTTAATGAGAGACAAGCAACACTGAATTGAAACCCTTGCATTACTGGGGCAATCGATCTTGGTTAGCTGAAGCTAAGAAATTATAGGTGATTGATGAAGAGGAGAACAGCATCATTTCCTGAAAGAACAGAGAAATTTTGCTCCAGAGGTCACGAATTTGCACCATGTCTTGTCAGCTGGATTTGGTAATCTGGAAGTACTGGTTTTGAAGGCATGAAGCAAGACTTGGAGACATGGGGAGCACCTGTAACTTGGCACTGTGAGACACTAGGAGATTGGTAAAGGTGAATACTCAGTCACACTGAAGGCTAGGACTGAAGTGGTCATGCAAAGAAGGTTGACATGAGGAAGAAACCTTATGAGAGACATTGGTCAATACCAGTGTACCCAATGCCAACAAAGGACCCCAGCAGTTTGAGAACTATCTGTATGTACTATAGGAATGGATACAGCTCAAGCCTAGCAGTTGAAGTATGTGCTACAGAGAACAGAGTTGTAGATGTGACACAGGCCTATTGGAGGAGTTCAGAAGATTTTAAGTAGATCCCAGACATACGGTGTTTGCAATCTGATTCTGTATGATTTGATTGTGACTATGCCCTGATTTTTATTTTTTTTTGAATAAAGTAAGTATGTTACTGGAGCCCACAACTGAGACTTCAAATTTTAAAAGACTTTGGATTTTAAAAGGGATTTTTAAAAGGTACTGACATTTTAATGTGTTTGAATTTATAAAGCATACTAAAGCTTGAATTTGTGGGAAATCTAAAATTATTTATGTTTTTTTTTAATGTGAGATCTTATGGATGAATGAGAAAGGAATAATTGTGGCTTAATAGAGATGTGCTTGTGATTTAAGTGAACCAGTGGATATCTGTACAATCTGTCTTTGTGCATGAATTTGAGACAAAATCATTAAAGGAGAAGCAGTCTCAGTGGAGGAAATGCCTTCCTGAGAGCTAGCTATAAGTTTTTTCCACAATTAGGTATTAGTGAGGAATGGCCAAGAATATTCTGATTGGTACCCTCCAGAGACAGTATTTGTGGGTTTTACAGGCAAGCAGCCTAAGCTGGTTGGAAGCAGTCTTCCTCCATGACCCGGCAAGTGCCCTGCTTCCAACTTCTTACTCTGTAGTGACTTCCTTTGGTGATGAAAAGCAGTGTGGAAGTGTAAGCTAAATAAATTTGAGTTTTGGCCATGCTGTTTTTGTCGTAGCAATAGAAACCCTAACACATAGAGATAAAAAATTCTGAAGGAGGGCAGTTAGAGTAACACTGGCATATACGAAAAATCTCAACATTCAGATTTCCTTGTAGACTTTGGTATCATATTACTTTCCATTTTCAGATTGGACTCTTGTTCAATGACTGTGAATATAAGTAGAGAACATATAATACCTATAAAGATGCAAAATAAGATGTGAGTAGATTAATACTCTTAAATAAGTCAATAAATAATGTTTTCCCAAAAGAGGTAGGAAGATTCAACAAAAAGTTGTTAACCCGCTGATAAGAATAATCATGATGGGGGTTGGGGATTTAGCTCAGTGGTAGAGCGCTTGTCTAGGAAGCGCAAGGCCCTGGGTTCGGTCCCCAGCTCCAAAAAAAAAAAAAAAAGAATAATCATGATGGTAAAGGTAATGATGATTTTGCTTAGAAAAGCTTAAAAACAGGATGATGCAAACAATCAATTCTGATTGATAATTCAAGAATTCTTCAAACACAGGAAAAAAACTCTCAAAACAGATGGAACTAGTTCCAATCACATTAAAGTAAGAAGGAAATTATGTATACACAAAAATGTTTCCTTCATCAAGTTGATGTCATGTCCCCAATTATGTGGATGGCTGACCATGAGCATGATAATTTGCATTTACTTGACGCAGTGAATGGTGATAATTGGAGGTGTGTCCTTGTTGGCGTAGGTGAGTCAATGTGAGCATGGGCTTTAAGCCTTGCTTCCTGGAAGTGATGAAGATCTAGAACTCTCAGTTCCTCCTTTCCTCCTGCAGTATGCCTGCCTGAACACTGCCATGTTCCTTCATTAATGATTATGGACTGAACCTCTAAACCTGTAAGCTAGCCCCAATCAAATGCTGTCCTTATAAGAGTTACTTTTTTCATGGTGTCTGTTTACAGCAGTAAAACCCTAGGACAAATATCCTATAAAAGATCCCTCTTTCAGTGGGTAAAAGCATTTGGGCTTTTTTTTTTTTCAAAGAGTATGGATTTCGTTCCCAGTACTCAAATTTTGGTTTACAACAGTTTGTAATTTTAATTATAGGGATTAAACAACCTCTCCAGAATTCAATGGGCACTTGTTCCACATGTAGTGCATAAACATGTGTAGCCATACATATATGAAGTAAACCATATAAATCTACAAATAATTTAGAAAAATTGTTTGGATGAAATATTCTGTTTGTTTATTTCTTCATCAGAAGATATCTTGTCTTCCTCTATCACACAATGAGAGTACTCCCTACCTGTGTTTGATAAATGCTCTCCAGAATCCATTTCCATGAATGTGCAGTTTAATATTCTTGTTCTGCATTTCAGGGTAGGGTTCTAATTAATTTTTATATTTGTAGAGTTATTATAATAACTGTGGATATATATATATATATATATGTATATATATATATCATGACAAACATATAATTAAATCCAATATTTCAAAAAAGCAAAATCATAGGACTCAGAAATATACATAACTACATACAGTAATATAAGCATATCAATGAGAAGATAGCATCAAAATCTAATTTGGCAATATATTGTCTTTCTTATGGCAGCAATCATAGTCACAAGGGAGAGTTTCTTGAAAATTTCATTCCCCTTTTCCTCCTTTTCTGTCAGAATTATTTTAGGTTTCTTTTAAGGAGATAAAATAGTTAATATGAATAAAAGTTTTAAGAGTTTCTTGTTCATGATATGTCATAAAAATCAAAGTATCAATATTTAGTGATTTCTGTACAAATTTCTTTTCTTTCTCCAAAATTCTCAAATATTGTTCTAGCCCTTTCACCCTAAACTGTAAATATGAGTTAATATAAAAGTAATTAACAAATACATGGATATAGGAATGAGTTATGGACTATATAATCTACCACTAGTTAACACTGAGGATAGATTTACGAGACTTAGGATAAACATGTCTCTTCAAAGTTTACATTGGTAAATAACACTTTAATAAGACCATCTCAGACTACTGCATCCATATTTAAATTGGCACTGTCTTACTGTTCCCATTAGTGAGGACTAGTGGCCCAGATTGCTTTAAGTACTTACAAAATGGTCCTTTGTAACTGACAAATATAGTGAATTGTTAATTATACATTTGTACCATACTTTTCTATGAAGAGATGAAATAAATGCAAAACACTGAGTGCAAAAAAATGTGGCAAAGTTTAAGGAATAATTGTTGCATAAGTGTCAGAGAAATTATAAAGTAATAGACTATATTAAGTCAGGATATAAAGCTGCCACCTCAGGACTTGTTTGAAAATGAAGTGGGGAATGTTCTTTGTTGTAGAAATTATTGAAACCCCAGCCCAGATTTTCTACCCAACCTTTGGTAATTGAGTTATCTCCCTTCCCCCCCCAAAATTAACTGTAACTGACACACACTCTTTATATTTACAATAAGCCTTGATCAGGACAAGAGATGGGCAAATATCTAGCTGCCACGATATTAAAATCTATTTCCTATTGATAACCCAGAATATGGAGTCTTTTATATGGGTGGTTCTTAGCTCTTACTAGGCAGCCCTAATGACCATGCTCTCTTAACTCTTAACCCTCATGACCATGCTCTCTTAACTCTTAACCCATGACCATGCTCCTCCCTTTTCCTCTCCTGCACCTTCACTCCTGTTTTCAATGCTAGAGCTGAATTATTTCCTCAGGCAAAATTGGAAAGACAAGGAGAAGTACTGGGGAAGGCATGTATACTCAGAAATTCCTTTTTATCATAAAGATATGTTTACACACACACACACACACACACACACACACACATTTGGGACTTTCCACATGTCAGAATTTATTAAATGACAACAAATTTAATATTTGTCATCAGTTTTTTAAGGGATTATTCTGAGTAGACCCAATTTCACTCAATAACAGGCAAATTACATAGACAAATACTTTTCCTTACATTTTATTTATTTTTTATGATTATGTATTATTGCTTGTCTATATGTTTGTCTGTGAAGCATTTTTGCACAGAGCCTGAATATATCAGAACAATTTTTCAGATTATCTGGGACATTTTTAAACAGTCAGGTGTATTCTGGGAATTGAATACATGTATTAGGTACGATCACTCAGTGCTCTTAAATACTGAGTCATCACTGAGGGTACAAGACAGGTTTTTACATTGTCAGTCTTAATTACTAGTATTAACCTTCCATTTCAGTGTGTTCTGTTTTGATCAAGATAAACACTTTAAAACCTTTACATCTTCAGAGTGTAATGGAAACTAAATAAGTGGAGGGTTGAGTACAAGGTGCTAGAGTTGTATGATATTTAATCTTAGATCGGAGAAGTAATTCCATCATCTGATGAAACAAATGTATAAAATGTCGCTACATGGACCATGCCAAACAAGTCTTAGCTCTAGGTGAAAATTACTGACAGTATGAAGAAAAACTTATGACTGAAGCTCCCGGAAACGGCGGCGCAGATCTTCCTGGTTGCTGCTGCCGCAGAGAGCTCGAGGGCAGCACACCATGAGCGAACTTGAGCCTCGGGACCACAGGTAAGACCAACTTTTCTGCTGCAAGTGACTTGCCTGGTGAACTCAAGACACAGGCCCACAGGAACAACTGAAGACCTGTAGAGAGGAAAAACTACACGCCCGAAAGCAGAACACTCTGTCCCCATAACTGGCTGAAAGAAAACAGGAAAACAGGTCTACAGCACTCCTGACACACAGGCTTATAGGACAGTCTAGCCACTGTCAGAAATAGCAGAACAAAGTAACACTAGAGATCATCTGATGGTGAGAGGCAAGCGCAGGAACCCAAGCAATAGAAACCAAGACTACATGGCACCATTGGAGCCCAATTCTCCCATCAAAACAAACATGGAATATCCAAACACACCAGTAAAGCAAGATCTAGTTTCAAAATCATATTTGATCATGATGCTGGAGGACTTCAATAAAGACGTGAAGAACTCCCTTAGAGAACAAGTAGAAGCCTACAGAGAGGAATCACAAAAATGCCTGAAAGAATTCCAGGAAATCATAAATAAACAAGTAGAAGCCCATAGAGAGGAGTCACAAAAATCCCTGAACGAATTCCAGGAAAACACAATCAAACAGTTGAAGGAATTAAAAATGGAAATAGAAGCATTCAAGAAAGAACACATGGAAACAACCCTGGATATAGAAAACCAAAAGAAGAGACAAGGAGCTGTAGATACGAGCTTCACCAACAGAATACAAGAGATGGAAGAGAGAATCTCAGGAGCAGAAGATTCCATAGAAATCATTGACTCAACTGTCAAAGATAATGTAAAGCAGAAAAAGCTACTGGTCTAAAATGTACAGGAAATCCAGGACTCAATTAGAAGATCAAACCTAAGGATAATAGGTATAGAAGAGAGTGAAGACTCCCAGGTCAAAGGACCAGTAAATATCGTAAACAAAATCATAGAAGAAAACTTCCCTAACCTAAAAATAGAGATACCCATAGGCATACAAGAAGCCTACAGAACTCCAAATAGATTGGACCAGAAAAGAAACACATCCAGTCGCATAATAGTCAAAACACCAAACGCGCAAAATAAAGAAAGAATATTAAAAGCAGTAAGGGGAAAAAGTAACATATAAAGGCAGACCTATCAGAATCACACCAGACTTTTCGCCAGAAACTATGAAGGCCAGAAGATCCTGGACTGATGTCATACAGACCCTAAGAGAAAAAAAATGCCAGCCCAGGTTACTGTATCCAGCAAAACTCTCAATTAACATAGATGGAGAAACCAAGATATTCCATGACAAAACCAAATTTACACTATATCTTTCTACAAATCCAGTACTACATAGGATAATAAATGGTAAAGCCCAACAAAGGAGGCAAGCTATACCCTAGAAGAAGCAAGAAACTAATCGTCTTGGCAACAAAACAAAGAGAATGAAAGCACACAAACATAACCTCACATCCAAATATGAATATAACGGGAAGCAATAATCACTATTCCTTAATATCTCTCAATATCAATGGCCTCAACTCCCCAATAAAAAGACATAGATTAACAAACTGGATACGCAACGAGGACCCTGCATTCTGCTGCCTACAGGAAACACACCTCAGAGACAAAGACAGACACTACCTCAGAGTGAAAGGCTGGAAAACAACTTTCCAAGCAAATGGTCAGAAGAAGCAAGCTGGAGTAGCCATTCTAATATCAAATAAAATCAATTTCCAACTAAAAGTCATCAAAAAAGATAAGGAAGGACACTTCATATTCATCAAAGGAAAAAATCAACCAAGATGAACTCTCAATCCTAAATATCTATGCCCCAAATACAAGGGCACCTACATACATAAAAGAAACCTTACTAAAGCTCAAAACACACATTGCACCTCACACAATAATAGTGGGAGATTTCAACACACCACTCTCATCAATGGACAGATCATGGAAACAGAAATTAAACAGTGATGTAGACAGACTAAGAGAAGTCATGAGCCAAATGGACTTAACGGATATTTATAGAACATTCTATCCTAAAGCAAAAGGATATACCTTCTTCTCAGCTCCTCATGGTACTTTCTCCAAAATTGACCATATAATTGGTCAAAAAACGGGCCTCAACAGGTACAGAAAGATAGAAATAATCCCATGCGTGCTATCAGACCACCACGGCCTAAAACTGGTCTTCAATAACAATAAGGGAAGAATGCCCACATATACGTGGAAATTGAACAATGCTCTACTCAATGATAACCTGGTCAAGGAAGAAATAAAGAAAGAAATTAAAAACTTTTTAGAATTTACTGAAAATGAAGATACAACATACTCAAACTTATGGGACACAATGAAAGCTGTGCTAAGAGGAAAACTCATAGCGCTGAGTGCCTGCAGAAAGAAACAGGAAAGAGCATATGTCAGCAGCTTGACAGCACACCTAAAAGCTCTAGAACAAAAAGAAGCAAATACACCCAGGAGGAGTAGAAGGCAGGAAATAATCAAACTCAGAGCTGAAATCAACCAAGTAGAAACAAAAAGGACCATAGAAAGAATCAACAGAACCAAAAGTTGGTTCTTTGAGAAAATCAACAAGATAGATTAAACCCTTAGCCAGACTAACGAGAGGACACAGAGAGTGTGTCCAAATTAACAAAATCAGAAATGAAAAGGGAGACATAACTACAGATTCAGAGGAAATTCAAAAAATCATCAGATCTTACTATAAAAACCTATATTCAACAAAATTTGAAAATCTTCAGGAAATGGACAATTTCCTAGACAGATACCAGGTATCGAAGTTAAATCAGGAACAGATAAACCAGTTAAACAACCCCATAACTCCTAAGGAAATAGAAGCAGTCATTAAAGGTCTCCCAACCAAAAAGAGCCCAGGTCCAGACGGGTTTAGTGCAGAATTCTATCAAAACTTCATAGAAGACCTCATACCAATATTATCCAAACTATTCCACAAAATTGAAACAGATGGAGCCCTACCGAATTCCTTCTACGAAGCCACAATTACTCTTATACCTAAACCACACAAAGACACAACAAAGAAAGAGAACTTCAGACCAATTTCCCTTATGAATATCGACGCAAAAATACTCAATAAAATTCTGGCAAACCGAATTCAAGAGCACATCAAAACAATCATCCACCATGATCAAGTAGGCTTCATCCCAGGCATGCAGGGATGGTTTAATATACGGAAAACCATCAACATGATCCATTATATAAACAAACTGAAAGAACAAAACCACATGATCATTTCATTAGATTCTGAGAAAGCATTTGACAAAATTCAACACCCCTTCATGATAAAAGTCCTGGAAAGAATAGGAATTCAAGGCCCATACCTAAACATAGTAAAAGCCATATACAGCAAACCAGTTGCTAACATTAAACTAAATGGAGAGAAACTTGAAGCAATCCCACTAAAATCAGGGACTAGACAAGGCTGCCCACTCTCTCCCTACTTATTCAATATAGCTCTTGAAGTTCTAGCCAGAGCAATCAGACAACAAAAGGAGATCAAAGGGATACAGATCGGAAAAGAAGAGGTCAAAATATCACTATTTGCAGATGACATGAGAGTATATTTAAGTGATCCCAAAAGTTCCACCAGAGAACTACTAAAGCTGATAAACAACTTCAGCAAAGTGGCTGGGTATAAAATTAACTCAAATAAATCAGTTGCCTTCCTCTATACAAAAGAGAAACAAGCCGAGAAAGAAATTAGGGAAACGACACCCTTCATAATAGACCCAAATAATATAAAGTACCTCGGTGTGACTTTAACCAAGCAAGTAAAAGATCTGTACAATAAGAATTTCAAGACACTGAGGAAAGAAATTGAAGAAGACCTCAGAAGATGGAAAGATCTCCCATGCTCATGGATTGGCAGGATTAATATAGTAAAAATGGCCATTTTACCAAAAGCAATCTACAGATTCAATGCAATCCCCATCAAAATACCAATCCAATTCTTCAAAGAATTAGACAGAACAATTTGCAAATTCATCTGGAATAACAAAAAACCCAGGATAGCTAAAGCTATCCTCAACAATAAAAGGACTTCAAGGGGAATCACTATCCCTGAACTCAAGCAGTATTACAGAGCAATAGTGATAAAATCTGCATGGTATTGGTACAGAGACAGACAGATAGACCAATGGAATAGAATTGAAGACCCAGAAATGAACCCACACACCTATGGTCACTTGATTTTTGACAAAGGAGCCAAAACCATCCAATGGAAAAAAGATAGAATTTTCAGCAAATGGTGCTGGTTCAACTGGAGGGCAACATGTAGAAGAATGCAGATCGATCCATGCTTATCACCCTGTACAAAGCTTAAGTCCAAGTGGATCAAGGACCTCCACATCAAACCAGACACACTCAATCTAATAGAAGAAAAACTAGGGAAGCATCTGGTACACATGGGCACTGGAAAAAATTTCCTGAACAAAACACCAATGGCTTATGCTCTAAGATCAAGAATGGACAAATGGGATCTCATAAAACTGCAAAGCTTCTGTAAGGCAAAGGACACTGTGGTTAGGACAAAACGGCAACCAACAGATTGGGAAAAAATCTTTACCAATCCTACAACAGATAGAGGCCTTATATCCAAAATATACAAAGAACTCAAGAAGTTAGACCGCAGGGAAACAAATAACCCTATTAAAAAATGGGGTTCAGAGCTAAACAAAGAATTCACAGCTGAGGAATGCTGAATGGCTGAGAAACACCTAAAGAAATGTTCAACATCTTTAGTCATAAGGGAAATGCAAATCAAAACAACCCTGAGATTTCACCTCACACCAGTGCGATTGGCTAAGATCAAAAACTCAGGTGACAGCAGATGCTGGCGAGGATGTGGAGAAAGAGGAACACTCCTCCATTGTTGGTGGGGTTGCAGACTGGTACAATCATTCTGGAAATCAGTCTGGAGGTTCCTCAGAAAATTGGACATTGAACTGCCTGAGGATCCAGCTATACCTCTCTTGGGCATATACCCAAAAGATGCCCCAACATATAAAAAAGACACATGCTCCACTATGTTCATCGCAGCCTTATTTATAATAGCCAGAAGCTGGAAAGAACCCAGATGCCCTTCAACAGAGGAATGGATACAGAAAATGTGGTACATCTACACAATGGAATATTACTCAGCTATCAAAAACAACGAGTTTATGAAATTCGTAGGCAAATGGTTGGAACTGGAAAATATCATCCTGAGTGAGCTAACCCAATAACAGAAAGACATACATGGTATGCACTCATTGATAAGTGGCTATTAGCCCAAATGCTTGAATTACCCTAGATCCCTAGAACAAATGAAACTCAAGACAGATGATCAAAATGTGAATGCTTCACTCCTTCTTTAAATGAGGAAAAAGAATACCCTTGGCAGGGAAGGGAGAGGCAAAGATTAAAACAGAGACTGAAGGAACACCCATTCAGAGCCTGCCCCACATGTGGCCCATACATATACAGCCACCCAATTAGACAAGATGGATGAAGCAAAGAAGTGCAGACCGACAGGAGCCGGATGTAGATCGCTCCTGAGAGACACAGCCAGAATACAGCAAATATAGAGGCGAATGCCAGCAGCAAACCACTGAACTGAGAATAGGTCCCCTATTGAAGGAATCAGAGAAAGAACTGGAAGAGCTTGAAGGGGCTCGAGACCCCAAAAGTACAACAATGCCAAGCAACCAGAGCTTCCAGGGACTAAGCCACTACCTAAAGACTATACATGGACTGACCCTGGACTCTGACCCCATAGGTAGCAATGAATATCCTAGTAAGAGCACCAGTGGAAGGGGAAGCCCTGGGTCCTGCTAAGACTTAACCCCCAGTGAACTAGTCTATGGGGGGAGGGCGGCAATGGGGGGAGGGTTGGGAGGGGAACACCCATAAGGAAGGGGAGGGGGGAGGGGGATGTTTGCCCGGAAACCGGGAAAGGGAATAACACTCGAAATGTATATAAGAAATACTCAAGTTAATAAAAAAAAAAGAAAGATAGAAATAATCCCATGCGTGCTATCAGACCACCATGACCTAAAACTGGTCTTCTATAACAATAAGGGAAGAATGCCCACATATACGTGGAAATTGAACAATGCTCTACTAAATGATAACCTGGACAAGGAAAAAATAAAAAAAGAAATTACAGACTTTTTAGAATTTAATGAAAATGAAGGTACAACATACCCAAACTTATGGGACACAATGAAATCTGTGCTAAGAGAAAATTTCATAGCGCTGAGTGCCTGCAGAAAGAAACAGGAAAGAGCATATGTCAGCAGCTTGACAGAACACCTAAAAGCTCTAGAACAAAAAGAAGCAAATACACCCAGGAGGAGTAGAAGGCAGGAAATAATCAAACTCAGAGCTGAAATCAACCAAGTAGAAACAAAAAGGACCATAGAAAGAATCAACAGAACCAAAAGTAGGTTCTTTGAGAAAATCAACAAGATAGATAAACCCTTAGCCAGACTAACGAGAGGACACAGAGAGTGCGTCCAAATTAACAAAATCAGAAATGAAAAGGGAGACATAACTACACATTCAGAGGAAATTCAAAAAATCATCAGATCTTACTATAAAAGCCTATATTCAACAAAACTTGAAAATCTACAGGAAATGGACAGTTTCCTAGACAGATACCAGGTACCGAAGTTAAATCAGGAACAGATAAACCAGTTAAACAACCCCATAACTCCTAAGGAAATAGAAGCAGTCATTAAAGGTCTCCCAACCAAAAAGAGTCCAGGTCCAGATGGGTTCAGTGCAGAATTCTATCAGACCTTCATAGAAGACCTCAAACCAATATTATCCAAACTATTCCACAAAATTGAAACAGATGGATCACTACCGAATTCCTTCTATGAAACCACAATTACTCTTATACCTAAACCACACAAAGACCCAACAAAGAAAGAGAACTTCAGACCAATTTCCCTTTTGATTATCGATGCAAAAATACTCTATAAAATTCTGTCAAACCGAATCCAAGAGCACATCAAAACAATCATCCACCATGATCAAGTAGGCTTCATCCCAGGCATGCAGGGATGGTTTAATATACGGAAAACCATCAACATGATCCATTATATAAACAAACTGAAAGAACAAAACCACATGATCATTTCATTAGATTTTGAGAAAGCATTTGACAAAATTCAACACCCCTTCATGATAAAAGTCCTGGAAAGAATAGGAATTCAAGGCCCATACCTAAACATAGTAAAAGCCATATACAGCAAACCAGTTGCTAACATTAAACTAAATGGAGAGAAACTTGAAGCAATCCCACTAAAATCAGGGAGTAGACAAGGCTGCCCACTCTCTCCCTACTTATTCAATATAGCTCTTGAAGTTCTAGCCAGAGCAATCAGACAACAAAAGGAGATCAAAGGGATACAGATCGGAAAAGAAGAGGTCAAAATATCACTATTTGCAGATGACATGAGAGTATATTTAAGTGATCCCAAAAGTTCCACCAGAGAACTACTAAAGCTGATAAACAACTTCAGCAAAGTGGCTGGGTATAAAATTAACTCAAATAAATCAGTTGCCTTCCTCTATACAAAAGAGAAACAAGCCGAGAAAGAAATTAGGGAAACGACACCCTTCATAATAGACCCAAATAATATAAAGTACCTCGGTGTGACTTTAACCAAGCAAGTAAAAGATCTGTACAATAAGAATTTCAAGACACTGAGGAAAGAAATTGAAGAAGACCTCAGAAGATGGAAAGATCTCCCATGCTCATGGATTGGCAGGATTAATATAGTAAAAATGGCCATTTTACCAAAAGCAATCTACAGATTCAATGCAATCCCCATCAAAATACCAATCCAATTCTTCAAAGAATTAGACAGAACAATTTGCAAATTCATCTGGAATAACAAAAAACCCAGGATAGCTAAAGCTATCCTCAACAATAAAAGGACTTCAAGGGGAATCACTATCCCTGAACTCAAGCAGTATTACAGAGCAATAGTGATAAAATCTGCATGGTATTGGTACAGAGACAGACAGATAGACCAATGGAATAGAATTGAAGACCCAGAAATGAACCCACACACCTATGGTCACTTGATTTTTGACAAAGGAGCCAAAACCATCCAATGGAAAAAAGATAGAATTTTCAGCAAATGGTGCTGGTTCAACTGGAGGGCAACATGTAGAAGAATGCAGATCGATCCATGCTTATCACCCTGTACAAAGCTTAAGTCCAAGTGGATCAAGGACCTCCACATCAAACCAGACACACTCAATCTAATAGAAGAAAAACTAGGGAAGCATCTGGTACACATGGGCACTGGAAAAAATTTCCTGAACAAAACACCAATGGCTTATGCTCTAAGATCAAGAATGGACAAATGGGATCTCATAAAACTGCAAAGCTTCTGTAAGGCAAAGGACACTGTGGTTAGGACAAAACGGCAACCAACAGATTGGGAAAAAATCTTTACCAATCCTACAACAGATAGAGGCCTTATATCCAAAATATACAAAGAACTCAAGAAGTTAGACCGCAGGGAAACAAATAACCCTATTAAAAAATGGGGTTCAGAGCTAAACAAAGAATTCACAGCTGAGGAATGCTGAATGGCTGAGAAACACCTAAAGAAATGTTCAACATCTTTAGTCATAAGGGAAATGCAAATCAAAACAACCCTGAGATTTCACCTCACACCAGTGCGATTGGCTAAGATCAAAAACTCAGGTGACAGCAGATGCTGGCGAGGATGTGGAGAAAGAGGAACACTCCTCCATTGTTGGTGGGGTTGCAGACTGGTACAATCATTCTGGAAATCAGTCTGGAGGTTCCTCAGAAAATTGGACATTGAACTGCCTGAGGATCCAGCTATACCTCTCTTGGGCATATACCCAAAAGATGCCCCAACATATAAAAAAGACACATGCTCCACTATGTTCATCGCAGCCTTATTTATAATAGCCAGAAGCTGGAAAGAACCCAGATGCCCTTCAACAGAGGAATGGATACAGAAAATGTGGTACATCTACACAATGGAATATTACTCAGCTATCAAAAACAACGAGTTTATGAAATTCGTAGGCAAATGGTTGGAACTGGAAAATATCATCCTGAGTGAGCTAACCCAATAACAGAAAGACATACATGGTATGCACTCATTGATAAGTGGCTATTAGCCCAAATGCTTGAATTACCCTAGATCCCTAGAACAAATGAAACTCAAGACAGATGATCAAAATGTGAATGCTTCACTCCTTCTTTAAATGAGGAAAAAGAATACCCTTGGCAGGGAAGGGAGAG
Organism: Rattus norvegicus; assembly: GCF_021556685.1. Taxonomy (NCBI): domain Eukaryota; kingdom Metazoa; phylum Chordata; class Mammalia; order Rodentia; family Muridae; genus Rattus; species Rattus norvegicus. Next base: position 123,056,287 of record NC_141534.1, read on the forward strand.
GCAAAGATTAAAACAGAGACTGAAGGAACACCCATTCAGAGCCTGCCCCACATGTGGCCCATACATATACAGCCACCCAATTAGACAAGATGGATGAAGCAAAGAAGTGCAGACCGACAGGAGCCGGATGTAGATCGCTCCTGAGAGACACAGCCAGAATACAGCAAATATAGAGGCGAATGCCAGCAGCAAACCACTGAACTGAGAATAGGTCCCCTATTGAAGGAATCAGAGAAAGAACTGGAAGAGCTTGAAGGGGCTCGAGACCCCAAAAGTACAACAATGCCAAGCAACCAGAGCTTCCAGGGACTAAGCCACTACCTAAAGACTATACATGGACTGACCCTGGACTCTGACCCCATAGGTAGCAATGAATATCCTAGTAAGAGCACCAGTGGAAGGGGAAGCCCTGGGTCCTGCTAAGACTTAACCCCCAGTGAACTAGTCTATGGGGGGAGGGCGGCAATGGGGGGAGGGTTGGGAGGGGAACACCCATAAGGAAGGGGAGGGGGGAGGGGGATGTTTGCCCGGAAACCGGGAAAGGGAATAACACTCGAAATGTATATAAGAAATACTCAAGTTAATAAAAAAAAAAGAAAGATAGAAATAATCCCATGCGTGCTATCAGACCACCATGACCTAAAACTGGTCTTCTATAACAATAAGGGAAGAATGCCCACATATACGTGGAAATTGAACAATGCTCTACTAAATGATAACCTGGACAAGGAAAAAATAAAAAAAGAAATTACAGACTTTTTAGAATTTAATGAAAATGAAGGTACAACATACCCAAACTTATGGGACACAATGAAATCTGTGCTAAGAGAAAATTTCATAGCGCTGAGTGCCTGCAGAAAGAAACAGGAAAGAGCATATGTCAGCAGCTTGACAGAACACCTAAAAGCTCTAGAACAAAAAGAAGCAAATACACCCAGGAGGAGTAGAAGGCAGGAAATAATCAAACTCAGAGCTGAAATCAACCAAGTAGAAACAAAAAGGACCATAGAAAGAATCAACAGAACCAAAAGTAGGTTCTTTGAGAAAATCAACAAGATAGATAAACCCTTAGCCAGACTAACGAGAGGACACAGAGAGTGCGTCCAAATTAACAAAATCAGAAATGAAAAGGGAGACATAACTACACATTCAGAGGAAATTCAAAAAATCATCAGATCTTACTATAAAAGCCTATATTCAACAAAACTTGAAAATCTACAGGAAATGGACAGTTTCCTAGACAGATACCAGGTACCGAAGTTAAATCAGGAACAGATAAACCAGTTAAACAACCCCATAACTCCTAAGGAAATAGAAGCAGTCATTAAAGGTCTCCCAACCAAAAAGAGTCCAGGTCCAGATGGGTTCAGTGCAGAATTCTATCAGACCTTCATAGAAGACCTCAAACCAATATTATCCAAACTATTCCACAAAATTGAAACAGATGGATCACTACCGAATTCCTTCTATGAAACCACAATTACTCTTATACCTAAACCACACAAAGACCCAACAAAGAAAGAGAACTTCAGACCAATTTCCCTTTTGATTATCGATGCAAAAATACTCTATAAAATTCTGTCAAACCGAATCCAAGAGCACATCAAAACAATCATCCACCATGATCAAGTAGGCTTCATCCCAGGCATGCAGGGATGGTTTAATATACGGAAAACCATCAACATGATCCATTATATAAACAAACTGAAAGAACAAAACCACATGATCATTTCATTAGATTCTGAGAAAGCATTTGACAAAATTCAACACCCCTTCATGATAAAAGTCCTGGAAAGAATAGGAATTCAAGGCCCATACCTAAACATAGTAAAAGCCATATACAGCAAACCAGTTGCTAACATTAAACTAAATGGAGAGAAACTTGAAGCAATCCCACTAAAATCAGGGAGTAGACAAGGCTGCCCACTCTCTCCCTACTTATTCAATATAGTTCTTCAAATTCTAGCCAGAGCAACCAGACAACAAAAGGAGGTCAAGGGGATACAGATCGGAAAAGAAGAAGTCAAAATATCAGTATTTGCAGATGATATGATAGTATATTTAAGTGATCCCAAAAGTTACACCAGAGAACTACTAAAGCTGATAAACAACTTCAGCAAAGTGGCTGGGTATAAAATTAACTCAAATAAATAAGTAGCCTTCCTCTACACAAAAGAGAAACAAGCCGAGAAAGAAATTAGGGAAACGACACCCTTCATAATAGACCCAAATAATATAAAGTACCTCGGTGTGACTTTAACCAAGCAAGTAAAAGATCTGTACAATAAGAACTTCAAGACACTGAAGAAAGAAATTGAAGAAGACCTCAGAAGATGGAAAGATCTCCTATGCTCATGGATTGGCAGGATTAATATAGTAAAAATGGCCATTTTACCAAAAGCGATCTACAGATTCAATGCAATCCCCATCAAAATACCAATCCAATTCTTCAAAGAGTTAGACAGAACAATTTGCAAATTCATCTGGAATAACAAAAAACCCAGGATAGCTAAAACTATCCTCAACAATAAAAGCACTTCAGGGGGAATCACTATCCCTGAACTCAAGCAGTATTACAGAGCAATAGTGATAAAAACTGCATGGTATTGGTACAGAGACAGACAGATAGACCAATGGAATAGAATTGAAGACCCAGAAATGAACCCACACACCTATGGTCACTTGATTTTTGACAAAGAAGCCAAAACCATCCAATGGAAAAAAGATAGCATTTTCAGCAAATGGTGCTGGTTCAACTGGAGGTCAACATGTAGAAGAATGTAGATCGAACCATGCTTCTCTACCTGTACAAAGCTTAAGTCCAAGTGGATCAAGGACCTCCACATCAAACCAGACACACTCAAACTAATAGAAGAAAAACTAAGGAAGCATCTGGAACACATGGGCACTGGAAAAAATTTCCTGAACAAAACACCAATGGCTTATGGTCTAAGGTCAAGAATCGACAAATGGGATCTCTTAAAACTGCAAAGCATCTGTAAGGCAAAGGACACTGTGGCAACCAACAGATTGGGAAAAGATCTTTACCAATCCTACAACAGATAGAGGCCTTATATCCAAAATATACAAAGAACTCAAGAAGTTAGAATGCAGGGAGACAAATAACCCTATTAAAAAATGGGGTTCAGAGCTAAACAAAGAATTCACAGCTGAGGAATGCTGAATGGCTGAGAAACACCTAAAGAAATGTTCAACATCTTTAGCCATAAGGGAAATGCAAATCAAAACAACCCTGAGATTTTACCTCACACCAGTGAGAATGGCTAAGATTAAAAACTAGGTGACAGCAAATGCTGGCGAGGATGCGGAGAAAGAGGAACACTCCTCCATTGTTGGTGGGGTTGCAGACTGGTACAATCATTCTGGAAATCAGTCTGGAGGTTCCTCAGAAAATTGGACATTGAACTGCCTGAGGATCCAGCTATACCTCTCTTGTGTATATACCCAAAAGATGCCCCAACATATAAAAAAGACACGTGCTCCACTATGTTCATCGCAGCCTTATTTATAATAGCCAGAAGCTGGAAAGAACCCAGATGCCCTGAAACAGAGGAATGGATACAGAAAATATGGTACATCTACACAATGAAATATTACTCAGCTATCAAAAACAATGACCTTATGAAATTTGTGGGCAAATGGTTGGAACAGGAAAATATCATCCTGAGTGAGCTAACCCAATCACAGAAAGACATACATGGTATGCAGTCATTGATAAGTGGCTATTAGCCCAAGTGCTTGAATTACCCTAGATGCCTAGAACAAATGAAACTCAAGACGGATGATCAAAATGTGAATGCTTCACTCCTTCTTTAAAGGGGGAACAAGAATACCCTTGGCAGGGAAGAGAGAGGCAAAGATTAAAACAGAGACTGAAGGAACACCCATTCAGAGCCTGCCCCACATGTGGCCCATACATATACAGCCACCCAATTAGACAAGATGGATGAAGCAAAGAATTGCAGACCGACAGGAGCTGGTTGTAGATCGCTCCTGAGAGACACAGCCAGAATACAGCAAATACAGAGGCGAATGCCAGCAGCAAACCACTGAACTGAGAATAGGACCCCCGTTGAAGGAATCAGAGAAAGAACTGGAAGAGCTTGAAGGGGCTCGAGACCCCATATGTACAACAATGCCAAGCAACCAGAGCTTCCAGGGACTAAGCCACTACCTAAAGACTATACATGGACTGACCCTGGACTCTGACCTCATAGGTAGCAATGAATATCCTAGTAAGAGCACCAGTGGAAGGGGAAGCCCTGGGTCCTGCTAAGACTGAACCCCCAGTGAACTAGACTTTTGGGGGGAGGGCGGCAATGGGGGGAGGGTTGGGAGGGGAGCACCCATAAGGAAGGGTAGTGGGGAGGGAGATGTTTTCCCAGAAACCGGGAAAGGTTATAACACTCGAAATGTATATAAGAAATACTCAAGGTAATAAAAAAAAAAGACAGAAATATCAAAATGAATTACTGACAATTTTCACACATTATGGTGAGGAATTCTAAACGTATTTCCTTGTCCATAAGCTGTGTTAAAATTTATAGTAAATATAAATGTAAGTAACAGTAAATAGCTATAGATACTGAGCTATTAGCCCAAGTTATATGTAGAGTGGGACATTTCCCTTCCCAGGCTCCATAATTCCATCCTGTGTCTTATGATTGTCTAATAATTGAAACTTAGCATGATACTTTCACCTCTGTTGTGCACCAGTTTCATAATTTCAAGTGACAGGGAATGCTGAAATAAAAGATTATTGACCTCTAATTTCAATTTTTATGTGAATCAGAAAATATTATTCATTATTGGAAAAAGAAACTTTATGTGGAAAGTGAAGCTATTACTTAGAAAACAGTGCTTTAAATTATTGGAATAAAAGTCGTGCTTACTAGTAGATAGTTTATCGAACTTCTCCAAAGCTCTGGAGTTTGATCCATGCAAGTATAGAATAAAAAAAAAAGACAAACAAACAAAATTATATATCCTGATTATGACATACCTTCATTCCTTAGTCAAATTTCACTTGGTATTATTAAATTTTCATGATACCCATACTTTTTCACATAAAATCATATTTAACAAATTAATTTTTCAGTGAGCAAAGCAACCGCTGGTCTCTACACAAATGTATTTTTCTTATCCCTCCCTGTTTTAAAGAGCAAAAGTCTCTCTCGTACTTAGTAATTTTCCATCCACTGTTTCTTCACTGTAAACATAGTTTTAGCTATAAATAAAATCCCAGTAAACTATGATGTCCTCGCATAAAACATCTCTGGGCAGATTTCAGAAGGGTATTGTGTAATTTTTTAAAAATATAAGATACAAAGGCTCAATGTAAATGAGACTACACATAATTGGAGACTAAACACATAATTGTGTGTGTGTGTGTGTCTGTGTGTGTGTATGTGTGTATCAAAAATAGAACAATACTTTAAGAAGAACTATGTGGTAATTATGTAGTAACAAATATCTTCTGTAAAATTTTGTCTCTCAATTTTTTGTTAGACACATAATGGTAGAAATAGAACAGAATGCTAGAACTAAAAGCAAAAAAATTGTTTCAGACATCCCTAATGTACTTAAGGAATAATATCTAAATTGTTTTTTTTTAAATTACCTTTCACACCAATAGAGAAAATGCAAATATATTCTTTGATAATAAAAGCCAAACTGACACATTAGATAGCTTTTGCAATCAGAGAATTAATGTTGAACTTTTGTTTCCTTATGTATGAAAGCAGAACTTTTGTAGGACAGGCATGTAAAAGTATACTTAAAGAATGCAACCCTAGTACAAAGAGAAGAATCTTTAAAAACCCGTATTACTGCAAATTCATTATATAAAAAATCAACTTCTAAACGTGGAAGTGAAACAACAAAACATCATTAGGTCCACAGAGACTGAGACTGGTCACCATCTACAAAAAGAAAAGCAGGCTAGAGTTGTAAATGTTTTTCAGCTTGAGGAAGTTGTATGCCGAGATGAACATTGTGCCACGTTATTTTCTGATGCTTCCTCTCCAGCCAAGGCAGGGGGTACTGAAAAAGAAAGTATACACTCGGTTACTCATCTTAAATTTTGGTTGTCAATATTCTGTGTAAATAAACACCTTTCCAGTTTTCCTGTGTTCTAAATACATGCCTCAAACTCATCTAGGAGTTAGATTCTAAAATAATTTCAACAGCTACAGATAATATGTACCATAAAGAACCCTGTCAAGAATTAGTCATGGGTAGATGAATAATGTTGTATATAAAATATAACACCACAATTTTCAATGAAGCTTACTTGTTTTAATATTTTAAGTTTAGGAATTTGATAATTTCCATGACTCTAACAGTAGCAATGTTGGTACCACTTCAACGCTATTCTCTGCAAATTGGTGAAACACTGTGTCAAACAAGAAAAAGATTCAAGGTGTTGGGGATTTAGCTCAGTGGTAGAGCGCTTGCCTAGCAAGCGCAAGGCCCTGGGTTCGGTCCCCAGCTCTGAAAAAAAAAGAAAAAAGAAAAAGATTCAAAGTACCAGTGACACTCCTCCATTGCTGGTGGGAGTGTAATGTTTTTCATCACTGTTATTTATTTCCAGTTCTTCTTACTTCCTAACCAAGGAATAGTGGATAATGGTGTGTTCCAGCTTTCTGAATTGGAGCTGTGGTCCAGCAGGGCTGCAAGCTCAGAGAAGGGTGTTAGGGGACCGTGCTGCAACGCTTCTCTTTCTTATGTGTCTGCTGACTTCTTTGAAGGGAAAGCAGGCGCTTCTGGCATCACCCCTAATTCCCTCATGTATTCTGGGGCTAGAAATAAGCTCATGTGAGCTTGCTGGAGGTAAATTCATTAAGTGAGTGCCCAGCACCGGCCTGAGTTCTCTACAGCAGTGCACAGGCGGCTGATAAAGAACATGTTTCTTCGCATTACTGGCAGCAGTTTAGCTCCACACAGGGCCTTCTCAGAGATGGAGGCTTTGCTCATATTCAGAAAAAAACAAAAGGAGGAAGGAGAAGAGAGAAGCCGCAAGCATAGGCATGGCCGCTTCCTTTCCTCCACTGTGCCTTCTGTGTAGCAGCAGTCCCTCCACCCTACTGTCTACCCACTGTCAGCCTCTGTGCTGACAGGCACACCTTCCCAAGCCAATAGCTGATGGCCTTACTTATTAGCTACAGCACAAAGCTGGTTCCAAATGCGACCCAGCCCATCTAACACCGTGTCCAGCGTGTTTTTTTTTTTTTTTTTTTTTTTTTTTTGCTTAGCTCCATGGTCACAGCCGAGATAGGGGTTTTCTCTCCACACAGACTAGGGTGCTCCTGATCTTCACCTGGAGCAGGCAGGTTGGGACAGCCATGCGGCTGATGTTGTCAGAGGAGGTTTTGATGTCCACTCTCCAGTCCAGGTCCACTAGGCATGGCAGAGAGATCTGCATTGCTTGGGCTTCGGTTCTCTAAGTCAATATGTGCTCCAGGATGATTTTTTTGTCAGCAGGTTTTTGAGGTTTTGGTGGAAATTTTCCTCAAAAGGAGACAGAAGAGCCTCAGCAGAGGACAGGTCACGGAAGGCCATCAGCCTAGTGAAGTGGTGCAGAGACTGGAGCACTTGTTCTGCTTCCTCCTGGGTCACAGACAAGCTGGAACATGTGTTATACAGGAGTGTTTCTGAGTGAAGGGCTGAACTGGAGTAGCTTTCTTGGCACAACTGTCTGAGGACATCTTTTGAGGATGCCTTCAGAAGGCTCTGGAGTACCACAAAACGCGCTGATGTCAAGGCCTCCATCTTTCTGTATTCAGTTTGAGTGTAAACTTTTATATCACTTTGGAAATTATTTTGGCAGTTTTTCAGAAACCTGGGGATAGCTCTACCTCAAGAATCAGCTACATACCTAGTGATATGCCTAGAAAATGCTCCAATGTTCCACAGAGACACTTGCTCAACTCTGCTCACAGCAACTTTATTCACACTAGCCAGAAATAAGAAACAACCTAGATATATTCCTCTGTTGGTTGGTGGGATGTGAAAGGTAGCCTGATTCCTGTTGAAGATAGGTCACATCCCCAGGGACCATAAGAGACAACACGAGCATTTCCAGTCTCCCAGGAGATCAGGCCCCTCTCATGTAGCTACAACCCCCACAACCCCCTGTAGAGAAGTTTGAGACAGATAAGTCAAATAAGGCAATGTCCTAACCCCTCATCCACAGGTGAGGATGTGACCACAGTCATGTAGGCTCAAGACAGATCAGTCACATAGACACAGGATCATGGCCCCAAATATGTAAATGAAGTATTCCCAAGCTTTCAGATAAAATCAATAGAAATTACCTGCTGTCAGACCCTGACCCACCAGAGAAGTGTATTTAAGATTCCTATCCAGGAGGATTAAAGGTGTGCAGGAATTACTCCATAGTCTGAGAGCTTTCATAGGAGCTGTAACACTGTCAATCAGGGAAGAAATCTTTCTCCCAAAATTGCACCAGGAGCTCTGGTGAACCCCTTGCCTGCTAGTCACTCCCCAGCTGCCTTAGCTGGCCTGAGCAACTGAAGCTGCAGAGGCAGAAATGGAGGCAGAGCAGCACTAGCAGCAGGGCAGCAGAAGCTGTCTCCCCACCACACTTGCCTGAATTCTCTCCACTTCCTCTGAACCTACGCACCTAGCTGGACCAGAGATATCTGTGGAAAGTCTCAAGCATGAAGGCCAATATGCCTCAACTGAAGAACGGATTAAGAAAATGTGTAACATATACAAAATGGAATACCTATTAAAAACAATCCTTTATGAGTTTTGAAGGCTAATGAATGGAATTTCAAAATATCAGGCTGAGTGAGGTAACGCAGTCTCAAATGGAAAGGTATGATAATTACTCACTTATAAGTGCATATTAGACATTAAATACAGATTCTAAGTTATACTCCATAGACCCAAAGAAGCTAACCAAGAAGGAAGGCCCAAATAAGGAACCTTGAATCTCCCTTAGAAGGACAGATAAAATAATCAGAGAAGACAAATTCAGGGAGGGAACTGAGAATCAAGTGAACGGGGAAGGGAATGGGGGTTCAGGATCAGATGTTGGAAAGGTCAGGAGAGATGCCTAGACACCCATGAAAATGAATGGAGATCTGCAACTGCCAGGTAGGAGGAGATAGACACGGAATGAGTGAGGTGCCCAAGAATCAATGGGGATGACCTTGGCTGTGACTCACAACACCGATGAGACCAGGAAACGACCCCAGTGGAGCAATAGAGACACCAACAAACCTACAAAATTTGCAACCCTAACTTTATCTGATCTACAAGAAATGTAGGCACTGGGAAGGAAGGAAGCAAAGACATAGAGAAGGGCCAATCAATAATACGGCCTACTTGTGACTAATCCCAGGGGCAAGCACCAATCACTAACACTATTAATTATGTTAGTTAATAATGCTTGCAGACAGGACCATGTCCTGTGAGAGGCTCCACCTAGCAGCTGTCTAAGACAAGTACGTTAGCCCAGAGCCAAATAATGGATGGAGCTTAGGGACTCTTATGGAACTATAGTAGAAAGGATTTCAAGCATTGAGAGGATAAGAAATAAAAAAGAAGATGAATAGGGTCAACTAATCTGTACCCTTGCTTCTCTTGGAGTCTGAACTGACAACCAACCAACCAACCAAATAAACAAACAAAAAACAAAACAACAACAACAACAAAAAAAAACCAGGTGGACCTAGGTAGGCCTCATTACACAAATGCAGCAGATGTGCTCCTTGGTTGTCAGGTAGATCCCAAACAACTGGATCCTGGGATAAATCCAAAGCTCTTTCCTGTGTGTAGGATATATTCTTCTACTTGGAGTGTCTTTTCTGCTCTCAGTGGGAGAGGAAGCACCTTTCTTTTCTGAGACTTGAATTGCTAAGGTGGCAGGATACCTAGGCAGCCCCAACTTGCTCAAAGGAAGAGAGGGAGAATGGGTGAAAGACTGTGGGAAGGGCAGTGACTAGGATGGGGGACAGTGGGCAGAATGTAAAGGGAGGAAGTAAAATATAAAATTAAATTTTAAGAAGTTAAAAATGATTTCACATATATATGCTCTAGTTGGAATAAATATATAAGTCAGGGAACTAATATCATGTGTCTCTATTTTATGGGAAGGGAGTGTTTAAAAAACAATGGTTTAAATATTAAGGGAAACTAGTGATAAACTAAGTGTCTTAACTAGGGTTTTACCTCTGTGAACAGAAAACATGACCAAGCCAACCCTTATAAGGATGATATTGAATTGGGACTGGCTTACAGCTTCATAGATTTTGTTGATTATCTTCAATGTAGGAGGATGGCATTGTCCAGGCCAACATGGGACTGCAAAAATTGAGAGTTCTACCTCTATTCTGAAGGCAGCCAGCAGAAGATTGTAACCCAGATAGCCAAGATCAGGGTGTTAAAGCCCACAACCATACTGATACACCTACTCCAACAAAGTTACATTATCTGATAGTGTCACTCCCTAAGCCAAGCATATACAAACAATCACACTGAATTAAATGGTGATGGTAGTCGAAGCTGAGATTCGACAAGTGAATATGAGGAAGGATATATATCCCTAAAGGTATTTTGAAAAAGGTATATGGAAGCAAACCTCTGTAAGAGAGGCTTCACTGCACAAATATACATATAAACATTTTTCCAATAGGATTAATTTGTAATAAGAACATGATTCCTCCACTGAACACTATAGCCTCATAAATACATAATCCATGGCCAGTATTGGGTTGTCTACTTGGAATTTACTTTTCAGACATTTCCCTTACTGTTTAGCCCATTACAAACCTTCTTGGTTACCATACAGAATTTTAAAGTAAGACGTTATTGCTGAAGTCAACACATGGTTAAGTCAAAGAACAGAGATAAATTTATCTAGCATTTATTGACATATAACCTTGATTCTATTGTCTATCTTAGTGGATAGCTTTCTTAGTACCAGAATATATGAAGCAGGCTACAGAAGGAGAAATGTAATCACCTCTTTTTTCAAGCTTGGAAATACTTCCTGCCAATGAACTTCAACTGATAAAATGATGAACTGCCTATCATGAGAATAACCAACATTTATAATTGGAATTGTGTCCCAAAATGAAATCTATAATCGGCACTGTTTTCAGGAGTAGGATCCTGCATCTAAAAATGGCATTCATACTACTTGCACACCTACCACTATTACTATGCTGTCATCTTAATTTAAATCAACCATAATATCTAATAATCATACCTATATTTAGTGTACCCATGAAAAATATTCAGAGACTAGAAAATCACACATACACATGTATAAATGAGTAGGCATAGTTTATTATTTAAATGGGAAGGCAGTGATTATTGTTTAAATTATATAAGTTAATGTATGCAATTTTAGTATTCAGCATATGTAGGATTTTCTGTGTAAAACTATGTGGAGTAATGATAATGATATACACGTAGTAGTTGATAGATTCCATAAACCTATGTGGATGGCTCTTTCCATGTATTTATGATCATTTAATAATTAAAACAATACATGCAGAAGAAAATACCATTATGATATATATATATGCATATATATATATATATATATAATATGGTTTGTGAGCTTACACAGGGGAAGGATTAGAGCAAAGGCAATGTGATTAATGCATCATGAATCCAAACTGCTAATACCAATGTACTATGTAAATTCTATGTTGATCTTTTGTGCGCTAATAGAGCTCAAATTGTTGAAATGCAAAAGATAATGTACAAAAAAAGGAATATTGGAATTAATCAATTTATTGGACTGCAGTATCCTTAAGTGGCAGTAAACATTCTCTTAATCCCTTGACAGTGCTCTTAGTTATTATATAAATTTCAGTTTAATCTATGATTTACATTTTTACTAGACAGCAGTCTTAGGAACTAAATGCTCCAAGTTTGAATTTTATAAAAATGCTTTTACCATCCACTTTTGATATATGGGTGATTTTGGAAGCAGGTTTATAGTATAAAGAATCATTTCTCTAAGGAAAATGAAACTGTGAGAGAACTAAGGTTGAAAAAGTAAGAGGACTACTTCAAAAAGCAGTCCTGTAGCTAAATAAAAATTAAATTTCAGAAAATTGTCTATGAGCTTGTGAAATTCAGAAAAACTTACAATTATATTTGAAATACTTATTTCATTCTCATGTGTTTTCTAAATATTTAAAAAGTATTATTCTATAGTTGGTTATTGAGACCCCTATGAATCTTTGGCTTTGGATGCTTTATAATTCTTGCCAAAAATATGTTCAAGAATTCTTGGGGAAAATTTGTGAATGAAAGGGATGATTGGTTAGAACTCCAGGGATGGGCAGAATTTAGAAGACTTCCAATCCCAAACCTATTAGTAGTTATTCATCGACAATATTTATTTCCTTAATACCTTCTCTAATTTTGCAACCAAAGTATTTTAGAGATGTTTTAAAATAAGAATTTTTTAGTTCAGTTCATATATGAAATCAATGAAAGAATTTCCTCAGTGGGGCTTGCTGATTTGCCAGGCAATGGGAAACCTATGTCTTATCTATATCTTTACATATATATGATATCTAGTTCCATTCCTTTGTGGTGAAGTTGATGCTTTTCTCTCAAAAAGAATGTTTGAGTAGTAAGAATGAATAGAGAATTATTACAAAAATCCAAGGACAGAAAGTAACTAAAACTTTAGGCAAATTAAACAAAAATATATTACAGAATCTGAAGGCAACATAAAAGAAGTGCAAAGCATTAATAGCAAACTGCAAGAGTTCAGAATTGTGGCTTAAGGCACACACACACACACACACACACACGCACACACACACACACACACACACACACAAATTTGTAAGAGAGGATACAAATACTTTAGAATCAGGATTATTTTTATTCTAGAAAACCCCATAAGCTACCAATGTTTAATAGAGAATTACAGAGCAAAAATCTTTAACATGGAAAGGCAAGTTAGACAGATAATTTTTTTACACCCCCCTTTACTTTAATGTCTGTTAAATAAGTTGGCAGGAGAAACAGACCAAGTTGTGGAGGTCAGAATTCTGCAAAAAGCCCGATCCCATCTGTCTGCACTCCAGTGTGGTCCTACCAGGACTAGGAGTGTTCTCCCCAAAACCAGGACTACAAAAAGAGATGGTCATTTCCTTCCGGGTTAGGCTGGTCAGAGGAGAGACACACCAGGCACCAGGCTCCTTCCCCACAGGCTTCTTTCTACAGTGCAAGCAATCCCTTCTCTCTTCACTCTGTTCAGCAAAAGCCCTTCCTTGCCTTCTTCTGCCTTCAGCTCTGGATGACTCTTCATGCGCACAGCAGCTGGCCTAGAAGGCCAACCAGGCAGCAGCCATTGTTCAGTATGAGCTTGGAGCCAAGTCAGTGGTCCAGTGCAGACCGTAGGCCCCTCCTGCCTCACAGCTATCTGTCTTCCCTCCTTATGCAATGGAAGAGGTTACAGAAGAGCTCATACCAGAAGAACATGAAACCAGTGGAGAGTGCAGCCTTCATCAGACTCGGGGACAGGCCCTTGAAGAAGCCCCGGGTGTCTTCATGTTGTAACACTTGCCGGGCGAGGTCCAAGAGGCCCCGTAGCTCCGAACTTGGCCAAAAGCAGATCGGGCATATTCAAACCCCCGCACCTGCAGGTGATTCTTGAAGAGGTCCAGGGGATACGTAAGGGTCTTGCTGATCACTCCAGATCCACAGCCACAAAGCAGGTTTTTAAGGTTCCCTGTTTGCTTTCTGTCTGGTGGCATGACCCAGTCATAGGTGCGTTTCAAGGAACGGTAGCAGAACTGCAAGCCCGCGTACGGGAAGATGGCGATCACAGTGGGAGTCAAGCCTTTGTAGAAGACAAAGGGGCCCTCCGTCCTATACATGGTGATTATAGCCTCTCGCAGATTGGGCTCCCCCTGAGCTGCAAGGCGGGTGCGCAGGACATCCACGGGGTGCACGGTGAGGGTGGCTGTACCGGCAGACAGGCCACCACATACAAAGTGTGCTGAGAACTGGTGGGTTTGATACAAGTTGGCTTGGTAAAGCAGTTCAGTCAGTTCTTCAAAGGCCAAAAATTGGACGGCTTCATAGCCTATGGACAGGATCTGGGCTGGAACATGTCCTTTCCAGAACGCTCTTGGACCCTCTTCTTGTATAATCTGCTTGGCCGCCAGGAAGATTCCGTGGTATTTGGCATTGGGGTCACTTGGACACACACGTTCAAGCTGGAGCTGGAATCGGATCTTGATGACATCCAAAGGGCTGATCAGGGCACGAGTAACAAATCCTGACACTGATCCCGCCACCGCCACCTCCAACTTGGAGTTACTCCTGGCATCTGCTTTGGAGTCATAGCCAACCATCCCTGCCTCTGGTCTGTCCAACATCCATGAGTATCAGGCTGATACTTTAGGCTCCGCCGGACTCCTCCAGCTCAGTTCTCCCTACCTCTCAGTATAGCCCAACAGCAAAACTTAACTGTTAGACAGATAATTTTTAAATGTGAGTTAGAGGTTGAAGCCTTTTTAATGTAATCATCATATAAGGAGGCTTCAGTTGTTGCTTTACCAAGGAATTAATTTGTCCAGTATGCAGATGAGGAAAAAAACCATAGGAGAAATAAACTATTTTCATGAGGAACTCAGATGCATACATGCATTCAGAGGCAAATAAAATCCACCTTTTTGGCTGAATGTTTTGATATCATATCATGCATCTCCACATAGTACAGAGCCAGTTCTCTGTCCTTACTGGAAACAAGTATATTTCTTAGCAGTGATCTGGGAGCAGTAATGGACATAACTTTGGGAAGAATCTGCATCTAGGGCTGTCAAGAGCATGACCACATCCTTCGATTCTGAGGAAAGTAACATGGCCATTCTCACATGGAAAGAATGTTTTTTAAAGTGATTTGTCCCTATTTTTTTTACTTAATGATTTTATTTGTTTATTTTTCAAATGATATCACATTTACCTGTTATCCCTCTACAATGCCCCAACTTATTCCCCCTCTTCCCATCCCATTTGACTCTGTGAGGGTGCTTCTACATCCATTTATCCACTCCTGCCTCACCACTCTAGCATCACCCTATGATGGGGCATCAAGCCTTCACAGTACCAAGGGCCTTCCCTCCTGTTGATGTCAGATGTGGCCACCCTCTACTACCCATGTATCTAGAACCCTGGACAACTCTTGGTTGGTGGTTTAGTCTGTGGTAGCTCTGGGTGCTCTGTTTAGTTGATATTGTTTTTCCTAGGGTGTTTCAATCCCCTTCAACTTCTTCAGTCCTTCCCATAGCTCTTTCACTGGGGTCTTTAAGGCTCAGTCTGATGATTGGCTGTATCTGTATCTATTTTGGTTATGTGCTAGTAGAACTATTAAGGGATGAGCCGTACCATGCTCCTGCCTATAAGTTATTCTTGGCATCAGCAGTAGTGTTGGGGTTTGGTATCTGAGGACAGGATGGATCCCTACATAAGGCAGTCTCTGGATGACCTTTCCTTCCTTTGTCTTCCATTTTTTGTCCCTGTCTTTCCTTTTTGCATGAACATTTCTGGATTTAGAATTTTGCGATGGGTCTTGTCCCAATCCCAAAACTAGGGCTTGTGCCTATTTACTGGAGGTGGTATCTACAGGTTGTAATTCCCTATTGTTTGCTATTTCTGTTACAGTCATTCCTGTTGGGTCCTGGGAGCCTTTTGTTTCCCTGGGTTTTGAAAATTTTTATGGCTACCCCCAGTTCCTCATTCCCTGCTGTTAGTTATTTTTATTCAGTGTCCTGACATTCTGTACTTCTCTTCTATCCCTTCCAATACCTCATTCTGCCCAATCTTTTCCCTCTCTCTCCTCTATTTCTTCCAGGTCCCTCCCTTCTTCTATCTCCTGTGACTATTTTGTTCCCTTTTCCATATAGGATTGAAACATCCACATTTTTGTCTTCCTTCTTCTTAATCCAGATATTGCTCAACATTGTGTCCATAAACAACTGAATAAATAATTAAAATATGGTACATTTATACACTGAAATATAACTCACTTGTAGAAATAATCAAATCATAGAACTCTTGCTTAAGTGGATCAAATTCGAAAAAGTCATATTGAGTGAGAAATATCATCCTGAGTGAGAAAAGTCATCCTGAGTGAGGTACTCAGAACCCCAAAGAAAATTTAGTATGTGACCACTTAAAACTGCTTCTTAGGCTTTAAACTTTAAAAATGCATGTAAGGATCCTTAAATCCTCGGAGGTAAGAAATAGAGTAAGGAACTAGAAAGGATGGAAGTTTTTCCTGAATAAGTAAAAATATAATTAAATCTGGAGACTTGTTGTTATGTGATAGTGCAATCGGAATATTAAATGGAGAAATGGAAGTAGGTAGGCTAAGGGACAGCAGAATCTATGGACCTTCTGAAGAATGTTATAGAAAAATATTACAGTAGATCCTTAATATATAATATGTAAATGAATATTCTTAAAATGCATAACCAAATAATGAAGAGAGTACATCCTAATTGACTTCTATCACAACCAAAACCCACTCCAATGTGAGTTTTAATAAATGAGACTTCACAGAAACCCTCAAACAACTTACATCCCTGCCCACATTATTGGTTGCTTTACATAAACTGATGGTCAAATTATATTCATGAGACAACACTTACCTACCTCCTGTACGTAAGCTGATGGCTGACTGAAGTAATTGTCATGGATTGGAAAGTTTATAAATAGTTTCTGAGAAGAAAAGTAAAGATGAACTTGGGTGAAGTCCTCAATTTACAATGGGGGACTCTCTCTACAGTGTACATGGGTGGAACAGTGGTATAAATATGATGAGAGTAAGTGACAGTTATTTGATTGGATCCAATGCCCATTCCAGGAGGAACATTCATGACATTGCTCATGTGCCCTAGAAAAGGGAAATAAATTGACTGTTAACCGAGGGACATACTAAACACCAGTTTTTCTGCAAAAGCAATGTAGCAATTTAAAGAATCCTAATAATGTTCTATTATTTTCTTTAATAAGTATATTTCTCACCCTTAACAGAGAAACTATCTGTTATAGATGGGGAAAAAAGCAAAGAAACATCCCTGCACAATGAGAGTAAGAGAGATTTGATAACTCAGTCATAAATGAAACTATTCTATCAATACTCCTTTCACCTCTCAGGAATCTTTGTTTTGGGAGAAATCTAGGAGCCAGTGGGGATGGAAAAATGTAACCAAGGAAACAGTGTGTTACAAATGTAACAGACCTGACTAACTCACAAATGAACTCATTTTGATCATGAATACATGCATATGGTTTGCATAGAGTAAAGTGAATTGGTTCGCAGTACTGAGACAAAGAACTGAACACAAACTCCCATCTCTAACCAAGGAGCTGTGTCCAATATACAAAAGCTTCTAAAGGGGAAATTAGTTTAATACAGTGGAGACTCACTTATTAAAGATACTACATTCATGGAAGGTTTTAATCAAAGCAGTGGACAGCCAAATCATATGAACTCAATGGTATTTTGACAATAATTTTTGATTCATAATGCTTTGTCTCTTGACATAAAAACAGATACCATTAAACAGAAGAAAAAGTAGGAAAGAGCCTCAGTTAGCCCTGGCAGATTTCATGGTAAGATCATGTTGTATACACACCATACACTTTGTTTGCTGAACATACAGAACTCAACCTTGAGCTATCCAGGAAAGTTTCCCTGGTGGTTATCTTTCATAATGATAAAAAACACTAGTCAGGTTACATAGAGAAAAAAAGATGATGGTTTTCTCATCCATTAATAAGCCTTATATGCTCTAATAATGCCATGCCTGATAAAATGCACTAATATTACAATTGTGCAAATATATTTTGTGCTTAACTAACCACATTATTAATTAGAAAGGCTGTCACTTCCACAAAAGAGAATTCAGGAATGGTACTACAAACTTCGTCAACAAAATTGACTGAGGAATATAAAAACCTTAGGAGAGAATACACTAACATTGTTTTTTTTTTCAAATGCCCATTTTGTAAATACCCTTTTAAATATTTATGTTATGTCCTTAGGTACGTGTTGCTGATTATATAATTATCTGATTACTCTTGGTATTTTTTTGCAGAAAGATAAATAACTCTGAGTTGGTTTGCATATGTTTCGCCCAGGGAGTGGCACTATTAAAAGTTGTGACCTTGTTGAAGGAAGTGTGTCACTGTGGAGTTGGGCATCCAGACCATCCCCCTTCCCTGCCTGAGGGTGCTCAGTTTGTTCCTGGCTTCCATTGGGTGAAGATGTAGAACTCAGAACTTGTATACCATGTCTGCCTGGATGTTGTAATTCTGCTATGCTCCTGCCTGAACCTCTGATTCTATAAGGCAGGCCTAATTAAATGTTGTTCTTTATAAAAGTTACATTGGTGATGGTATCTGTTCACATCAATAAGACCCTAAGACAAACTACAAAAGCACTGTGAATAAGCAACCTTCAGTACTCAGACACAGTTGGGAATGCTAAAGTTCCCCATACTAGGTAAAAGCTCAAGACTGGAAGAAATGCTATGCAATATCTCTATAAATGGCCTGGCTACTGTAAACATGGCCTCCTACAGTTAAGGTTACATGGGTGCCCATCACAAGATTAAGCATACATTCAAATAAGGAAGAAGGAGGACTTCTCAATATTCCAACCCTACCTGCACACATTCTTAATGAAATAGATGGGTACTAGGGTACCAAGTGTCCTATTTCCTTAGAAATGTGGTCACTTGTAAGGACAAACAGAATATATTTCAGAATAATAAAACAATATACAACAAACTCAGAGCCAGCATCATGCTGAATGGAGAGAAACTCAAAATATTTTCATTAAAATCGGAAACAAGATGAGGAAGTTTATTCTTCTTGTCCTATTCAGTACAGTATCAGGAGATTACTTCCAATAGGATATGATTTTATGTATAAAAGTTCCTAAAAATGACAGGAGAAACATGATAACGCTGATAATTATGTTCAGCAAAGTAGCAGTATAAACAAATTAATAAAAAATACTGTCCTGAAATAACAAATGTTTTGTGGAATATATCATAAAAATGTTTTATAAAATATATATTATATAACATTACATATAACATTGTTATATATAATACATAACAGCAGGTTATATAAAATATTTTATGTGTATATGTGTAATCACCAATAATATCCTTCATACAAATTAAAAAACTCAGTTGTAAAATTATGGAGAATGAAAAAAGAGTCCCTGTAGCATAAACCTGAATAATAAACAAATTTCCATAGGTATCAGAATGGCAGATTTCAAATTATTCTATAAAATTGGTGCAGTAACAAAAACTGTAATGAATGGTGTTACTCTGTTATTTCTGTATTAATTAACACCTCTTTAGAAGCAATAACCTTAGCAAACCCTCACACTGCTCTTGGCTTGGATCAACATAGACTTGCATTTTAGAAATACTTTAAAAATCTTAAACCCAAACAGCATTTTGAAATAAAATACAAACTACTATGAGTAAAAGAATAGGACGCGCCTCTGAGGAAATTTGTTATAGTCTCAAAGCCTATTATTAGTCTGTAATGTTACCTCAGTACATATTTAGAGCACTCAGCTTAGTGTTTGCATGGCATTCCTGAGTGTGTTAACAAGTGGGTCTCTGATTCTTGTGGCTGCTCCTTTTCCTTCTGTTAGGTTGCTTTGTCCACCCTCAATATTATGTTCTTTGTTTATCTTATTATATTTTCCTTCGGAGAGAGAAAGGGAACAGATCTGGAAGAAAAGAGAGGTGAGGGAAAACTGGAAAGAGGAAAAAACTGAAAACTATGATCACGATTTAAATAAAAATTAAGAATGGAAATAAAAAGTGGGACAAAATCAATTTTCACTAAAAAATAGACCATATTTAATGAAAAGCAAAATACAATTCCAATAAGACAAAAAAAAACATACAAACAAACTGAAGCAAAAGAAAAGACAAGCTCTTGAGGATTTAACTGATGGAAGATGGATAAAATTCCCACCTAAACTCCCCAAAAACAAAAACAAATCTGCATTCTATTTTGCATATTTTATAAAATTCATCCAAATCAGGGAATCAAATCAAAGTATAGATCAAATATCTAAAGAAACTTCTTTCCGATCCAACAGTTTATTGGTAATCTAGGCAAGATTTAAAAATAAAAAAATAATAATAAAAAAATATCACATACCTAAAGACATGGACGTATTGTCATAACATTCAAACTAGATCACCTTATGAGATCACAGAAGAAAACAGTTTATTATTCTGTATTACTCTATACACTGTATGTGAGTATGTAAAGTGTAAGTGTTTGTGTGGTTGTGGGTGTGTATGTATATATGTGGAAGATACACCACATTTCCACATGTTTTCAGTTCACACACCTGAACTCTGCTCACTACTCTTTCTTAAAGCAATTTTCATAACCCCTTTCTTTTATTATAACTATTGCGACATCAAAATTCATTCTTACCTGAAGCTTTAACCATTCAGAAACTAAGAGGTACAACCCAATCATGATCCGTTGTGTGCTTTCCCTCTGAAGATAATCTGTACTTTAACTCTCAGGTGTTTTTATTCCTTCATATCTTTCAGTCTATGGCAGATAACAAGATAACTTTTTAACTTCATTATGGATGTTGTTTTTATGCAACACCCATATACCAACTTATTCTTTTTCTTTCCTGACTGCCATTCCTCCCACACACCAAAAATCCACATTATTGTCAGCTATTTGAAATGCTAATATTCACCATGTAAGATAACAGAGCTAAAGTGAAAAGGCAGTTTAACTGCTCAAGGGGAGGGGCACTGCAGCAAACACAACACAAGACAAGACAAAGGAAGCCAGGTCCTGATCTGATAGGTTTCTTATCTGACTGTCCAGAGTCAAAGATTTAAGATCAGTAGAAAAATCTTCTGTCACAACAAATTTGCAATATTTAGTGTGAAAAAAGTCATGTCTATGAAACAAATTATGGGGATATGACGGAGCTGACCTTGTTTGCTGCATTGCCTTGCTGACCATTCCTAGGTTGGATGCAACAGGCACCTTGTCTGCCTCTTCTCTGAGCAGGACCTGCTGCACTGACTTGACTAATCACACTCCCAACCCCCAGTCTGTGCTAGTGAGCTGGCATAACCCTGCATCACGCATGCGTGCATGGTCACCAGGTAGCAGAGATTCAAAATCTTTTCTAAAGCTAATGTACAAAGCAGGCAGCCATGAGCTTTAAACTGTCCTATTGCTAATATGACAGAGGAGGGTCTTCATAAACTTCTGTATAAATTGGTCAGGGATAAATTCAAGGATTTTTGGGCAATGATAATTACATGATATTAAATTATATTCACATCTAGATCTTTATAGAAAGGAAAAAGAGTGCTTAGGAAAAATGTAACAAAATTGTGAATGGACAAAAACACTAGATACTTGTAGAAACCACTAAGGAATAAAATATGCTATTTTACCAACATTCTGCACTAGTAAGGTTTTACTTGATTAGGTGGATTTTTAAAATTTCCTATGTGCTCATGTAAATGAAGCACTTATGGTTAACATAATATTTGCTAT
The DNA here is from genome assembly GCF_021556685.1 of Rattus norvegicus. Taxonomy (NCBI): domain Eukaryota; kingdom Metazoa; phylum Chordata; class Mammalia; order Rodentia; family Muridae; genus Rattus; species Rattus norvegicus. The sequence goes on from NC_141534.1 coordinate 123,077,908, forward strand.
ATAATAAAAGCATTGGTTTGTCATTCAGTGATGAGTTTTTCTTCAGTTTTAAAATTTCTTGCTATGAGATACTTACTTGTTTGTTTTGTAGATCTGGTCTTACGTATTAGATTTAGCTGGACTGGAAACAAACTTTTAGAGCAGGCTGGCTTTTAACTCAGAAATTTATGAGCTTCTAACTTGCAAGTACTTCAAGTAAACTCATATGCCACCACAGTTAGCTAGATTTTATTAATGCTGTTAATGAGGTGTGTGTGTTTGTGTGTGTGTGTCTGTGTGTCTGTGTGTGTGTGTGTCTGTGTGTGTGTGTGTGTGTGTGTGCATATATGTAGAGGTATGTAGGTATATATCTCCAGATCTGCAAATACATGTAGTTTTTAGACACCTGACATGAGATCTGGGAAATATTTTTCAGAACAGTATTAGTTTGTACAAGCCGAAGCATCACTTAGGCTCTTCTATGCAACTTTAAACCTTTGTGATTTTGATCCCTAAAGAATTTGCAAAAGAAGTACACACAAAAATGTAGAAAGGCTACTAATTTTAAACATTCAATTATTTTCCAATAAATATAAATATGATATTGACTTAGTAATATTCTTTTCTGCAAGACAATGTCTACACGGGAAAGGGAAATTCATAAGAATTACTATATGTGATTTGAATTTGGACAGTCTGCATTGTGTTCTATAAAGTCATGGAAGGAAAACATTTGCAAAAATATAAAGGTGTCTTTGAATGCATATGGAAATCCTCAGCTTCCTACCCCATAGCAGTAGTTTCATAAGCTATCTCTGTGTGACTAAATTTGCTTCAATATAGGACTGAGCAGATAAGCATGGCAATATATCAATTCATGCCTTACTGAATGAAATGGGTGACTACAGGCTGTGCTACTGCAGATCAGTCCCTCTGAATCTTCTGACAATGCTGAAGGATTTCAAAGCTTGCTGAAAAGAAAGTTCTACAATATCCTTGAATTTTAATGGTACCTTGCAAATACTGATTCCTATTAGCAACAAAGCCTGTGAAATTACAATCCTGTAGTTCTTTTCTTTTATTGAAAAGTGTCTGAGGATACCTAATAGCAAGTACTCAATAAATTATATTGATTTAATATTTATAAAGACAATATTTGCATCAATAGCTTTCTTTTCTGGCTAGTAAGATGCTGCATAGAATAAACTGGATTTAAACATACAGCATTCCGTCTTTATCTGCCACCTAGCAGGTCAAATATAACGGTTTTGATATAAAGGATATCCTGTTTTCTGGATTTTATACAATATACACAAATGTCAATCTCCCCTAACAGACACATCCAGAGCATGTCAAATGCAGAGGTGAATGCTAGCAACAAACCACTGAACTGAGATCAGGACCTCCTTTGCGGGAATGACAGGAAGGATCGAAAGAGCTGAAGGGACTTGCATCCCCATAATAACATCAGTGCCAACCAACCAGAGCTTCCAGGGAGTAACCACAACCCAAAGACTATACATGGACTGACCCAGGGCTCTGAATGCATATGTAGCAGAGAATAGCCTTGTTGGGACACCAGTGCAAGGGGAAGGCCTTGGTCCTGCCAAGTTTGGACCCCCAGTACAGGGCAATCTCTGCAAGGGGTGGTAAGGGGCATAGATGGGGGGGACCCCCATAAGGGGGAATGGGAGGGGATAGGGGACTTATGGACAGGAAACTGGGAAAGGGAATAACATTTGAATTGTAAATAAAGAAATATATCCAATGAAAGAAATAATATAATATAGGGTTTTCTAAACAAGAAAATGAATCGAACATTTTTGCATCTATACATATACTGTGTGTCAAAGTGTGATTAGGTTACTAAAAATACCTAAAGAAATTCCTGTGTTTTAAACTAAATAATGCTTTTATCATTACAAGTACCTAGTATTTGAGGATATATGTGTAAAAAGATGAATCTATGGACATTGGATTGTAGAGTTATTGGAATGTAGAGTTCTTCACTAACCACTGTGTTAGTGAAGAGGCCAGTGCTAAGGATCCTCAACCTGATGCTACACACAAGGACAGGTTCTCTTACCTCAATGAAATTAATTAAATTAACCCTGCTGCAGAATGAGAGAGGCTTACCTGTCAATTGTCTGAGAGAAAGAATAACCATCTCAATAATATCTAAGAATAAAAACTTGTATGACATATAAACTATGCTGTTATATTCTACAGATAATAACTATGCTTTCATAATATGTGGTTGGATCCTGATTCTAGCAATGAGTCTGTTATTTGGGAAATTCAAGAAATGTCTGTTTACTGATTATAGTATCTGTGAAATGGAGAAGGATTTGTACAAGTCCAATTCAATGGATACTTAAGATGCAGTCTTTCTTAACAGGTAGTTAGAAGAGTAGTAACAGTGTGGGATTAGGAGACCTTAACTTGATCCACAGGATGTAGTGTACACTATCGGGGAATATAATGAATTCTGTACTTGCTGTTTTTGTCATTGGTCTTGACAGATGTATATTTTGTATATGTTCAGTTTTAAAAACCCTTAATTCCACAGTGTAGAATTCTAATTTCCATGTGGTAATCATTTTAATAATGTTTCTTGAGCTTTTCATTGTCCTGATTAGTGAAGTCCTCCTTTTCTCCTCCTCCTCCTTTTCTTCCTCTATCTCTTCCTCTTTTTATCTTTTACTCAAATTTTGCTTTTGTTCATATCCTTTTCAAATTTTGAAACTTGTGAGACACTGTAGCATTCTGTAGAGTAGGTTGGCCTCAAATTTGAAGTAAACCTTTTGTTTCTATCTCTTGAATGATATGATTACAAATTTATGTCATTATATTTTTAATGCTTTTAATTTCATTTGTATTTGTGGATTTGACTTTGATCATTAATTACTTTTAGAAATTTGTTTTGTGAAAAAGACCAGTCATGTTGGCACATGCCCTTATATCTAACAACTTAGAGGCATAGGCAGAGCCTGCCCTGAGTTTACTTACAGCCAGTATTACGTTTTAGAATTTGTTTGTAACAACTCCAAAAATATATTAATAAAATTAAAATTGTAGTAGCAAAAGATTATTTCTTCTCTTTTGTATCTTGAGTGGTAAGCAGCAGGTGGCTGAATAGACAGCTTATATCTCAAACCACAGAGCAGAAGCAGAGAGAGGTTATTAAAATATCTTGAGTTTTTTAAAAGATAGAAAAACATTCCTAGAGGTATCTTTGTCCAGTAATAATTGGGAGTCAAATATGTGAAAATTAGAAACCAACAGTGGACATATCATTCAAACTACTGCATTCTACTCCCTGTTACCACAGTCTCACAAACAATTCATAATAAAAATGTATAGTATACAAATTTAAAAGACTCTATTAATTTTCATAGAACAAACTTTGTTTAAAAGTTTAAAGTGTCTTCTGATCCTCAAGTCAATACATTCAATGTTACCCCTGTAAGATCAAAAGCAAGTTATATGTTTCTAGCATACAATGACATAAAATACATATTACTTTTCCACTGAAATTGATTCAGGCTGTCCTGAGAAATGCTTAGAATGACCTCAAGCTTCATATTTTTCTGTTCTACACCCAGGGTGCTGTTGTTCCTTATGAGTAAAATATAACTGCGTTTGTAATGAAGTCAAACTCAAATCTGTTTATGTTATGCAAGTATGCTACCAAACATTGAATATCAAGCATATCTGCCTGGAATTTGCAAGCTGCACAGCATTTCCATTTCCAAGTGTTTCAAAATCCAAATTCTCTATAGGACTCCAAAGTCTCATTTTGAAAAGGGGGATCCTTAAAAAAGTATACTTTCTTACCTCAAGAGAGGAGAAACAAGCAATATGTGAATAGAGCAAAATCAAACCACAATGTTATTAATAAATTAACATCTTAATAATGGTGATCCATTTAATATTTTGTAGTATTTTTAAATGGTCTGGGTAACTTCTCTAGCTCGGCCCTTTGCTGCATATGTGCAGCTGCTCTTCTAGGTTATGGCTCTCTCCACACCATGGATGCTACTGAAATTGCTGGTCATCCTATGCTACTTGCATCCCCCAAAAGTGGGTTGCCTTTCAGCAACTGGGCTGCAGTTTAACCTGTAGACTCATCTGGCATGTTTCTGGAGACCTGTCCTTCCTACGCAGTGGCAAGCCTTAGCTGCTGACCATGATGTCTCAATGCCTTCATAACAGTGCCACTTGGTTGAATCTAGTTCCTAGTGAGTGACAGAGTTATGGCCTCAACATTTTTGGAACACAATTTCTGCATGCTGACCCTGAGGCATGACTTTCCAGAACATTCAAATGTATGATTCTAGTCTCTTATTTATCACCATTGAGTGATTGTTTAGACTCAGATGGCCAGGATTTATTATCCATCCAAGGTAGGAATTTCTTCACTTTGTTGGCTCTGGCATTGAAATTTTTGCATTGACACTTCCTCCAGTACATTCAAGAAACAGGGAAATTGTGAAGGATTGTGTCTAAAAGAATGAATATAAAATACAATGTGTTCCTCCTCTTAATTTCTTTTTTTATATCCAGTGTGATGAAACAGAGATAAGGATAGAAAGACACACACACACACACACACACACACACACACACACACAGAGAGAGAGACAGAGAGACAGAGAGACAGAGAGACAGAGAGACAGAGAGAGAGAGATTGAAGGAGAGAAGAGATATTAAACAGGATAAATCTCAAGGTCAGTAGATTTTGAAAATGTTAGTCAGTAGAGGAAATAAATCATTTGAGAAGGGAAGGTAGAATTAAGAAAGATACCCCTATGAAATCTGATGGCAACATAGTTTTTGCTTTTATTAACTAATGTTTGTTAGCATGTTGAATAACAATACTATTCAAAAAAATCTCAGAATTTTCACCCAGCTCCTTACCAGGTATACAGTATGGTCATGAAAAATAAAAACAATAAAAAAACAAAACAAAGCTATAAATTCTTCATACTGTTGTTCTGGACAGAGGAAGATGGTCTAATGCATTGAAGCATGCTTGCCTTGAATCACAGTATATCAAATTCAGTGCATTACTAATGGGATATCTATTGAATTCTCTCCTCATTCAATAAATAGAATTCTTCTTTAAAATTTTCAAACTGCATCATGAAATCCAGAATATACACTAAATGAATATATATTAATAAACCATCAGTTTCTAATTTATTATCCTTTCAACAGTATTTTATTTCCTTAAAACTCAGCATCATACCTGTTCCCCATGTATCTCATTACAAGAATTAGGAAACACAAGACATATTATATAGCACAATATATCTCCTCAAGAGTGAAACATGTATACCTCATATGTATGAGGTTAAAAGTATTCTATTACTAATATGTAAGCAAGGATTGTTTGTCAGGGAATAATACCAAAAGCAATCCCCATCAAAATTCCAACTCAATTCTTCATAGAGTTAGAAAGTACAATTTGCAAGTCCATTTTGAATAGCAAATATCCCAGGATAGTGGAAATTATCCTTAACAATAAATGAACTTCTTGTGGAAATCCCCATCCCTGACCTCAGGCAGTATTGCAGAATAATTCTGATACATACTGTATGTTACTGCTATAGAGACAGGCAGGTAGTTCAATTGAATATTATTGAAGTCTCAGAAATGAAGCCACTTGCCTATGTTCACTTGATCTTTGACAAAGGAGCTAAAACCATCCAGTGGATAAAAGATAGAATTTTCACCAAATTGTGCTGATTCAACAGGAGGTCCTCATGTAGGAGAATGCAAATTTTTGCATTCTTATCGCATTGTACAAAGTTTAAGTCCAAGTGGATCAAGAACATCCACATCAAACCAGATACACTCAAGCTAATGGAAAAAATGTGGTTAAGATCCTCGAACACATTTTCACTGGGGAAATTTTCCTGAACAAACACCAATGACTTATATTCTAAGATCAAGAATGGAAGACTGGAACTTCATAAAATTGCAAATCTTCTGTAAGGCAAATGACACTGTCATTGGGACGAAATGGCAATGAACAGATTGGGAAAAGATCTTTACCAATCTTATATCTGATAGAGGCTAATATCCAAAATATACAAAGAAATCAAGAATCTAGACTTCAAAAAACCAAATAATTCTATTAGAAATGGGGTACAGAACTAAACAAAGAATTCTCAACTGAGGAATATCAAATGGTCAAAATGCACCTAAGAACTGTTCAACATCCTTAGTCATCAGGGAAATGCAAATCAAAAGAACCCTGACATTCCAAATCATACCTGTCAGAATGGCTAAGATTAAAACTCAGGTGACAACAGATGCTGACAAGGATGTGGAGAAAGAGTAACACTCCTCCATTGATGATGGATTGCTACTAGTATAACCACTCTGGAAATAAGTCTGGATGTTCCTCAGAAAATAGGACATTTAAATATCCTAGGACCCAGCTCTACCTCTCCTGGGCATATACCCAAATCATGCTCCAACATATGATAAAGGCACATGCCCCACTATGTTCATAGAAGCCTTATTTATAACAGTCAGAACCTGGAAATAACACAGATGCCCTTCAACAGATGAATGGATACAGAAAATGTAGTACATCTAAACAATGTAGTTCTACTCAGCTATCAAAAAGAATGACTTCATAATGTTCATAAGCAAATATAGAACTAGAAAATATCATCTTGAGTGAGGTAACCCAATCACAAAAATAAACACATGATGTGCACTCACTGATCAGTGGATATTAGTCCAAAAGCTTGAACTACAAAAGGTACAATCCATAGACCAAATGAAGCTCAAGAAGGAGGACCAAAGTGTGGATTGTTCTTAAAAGGAAGAACAAAAGTATTCATGGGAGGAGATAGGGAGATAAAGTTTGGCCACTCAGAACCTGCCACACATGGGGATCCATTCCATATACATAAAGCTACCAAACCCAACAATATTGCTAGTGCCGAGAATTGCATGCTGAAAGGAGCCTGACATAGCTGTCTCCTGAGATGCTCTACTAGAGCTTGTCAAATTCAGAGGCAAATGCTCACAGCCAACCATAGAATGAGAGTGTGGTCTGCCTCGCAGGCATTGAACAAAGAATTGAAGGAGCTGAAGGAGTTTGCAACTCCATAGGAACAACAATACCAACCAACCAGAGCTCCCAGGCACTAAGTCATCATCCAAAGAGTACACATGGATAGACCCATAGGTCCAGATACATATATAGCAGGGATGGCCTTGTTGGGTACCAATGAGTGCAGAAGTCCTTTGTCCTGCCACAGCTGGACTGCTCAGTGTTTGGAAATTTCAGTGTTGGGAGGTGATGGGTGAGTGGTTTGGTGGGGGAACACCCTCATAGAAGAAGTGGGATGGGGTATGGCTTAGATGCGTTATGGATGGGAATCCAGGAAATGGGATAACATTTGAAAAGTAAATAAAATATATCCAATAAAGAAAGCTGCAAGCTGAGAAAAATTTGCCAATTGCAAAGACAAATATTTTAAAAGAGTATTTTATTGTTTGCTACTGTATATTACTCTTTGAATATTTTTCTATGGAGCACATGTCTGAAGAGGACAGGAGAGTGAGTCTTCAGCTCCTCTCCACTTGCATCACAGATTATGGGAAGCAGACATATAGGTAGTGTTAATTGAACAGTTTCCTTGAATGAGTAGTTTGTACTTTTAACGGTCGAGAATTCCTTTGGGGGAGGAGGGAGGTATTTTAATAAAAATGGAAAATATTAATATTAAAGTGGCCTCCTTAAAATATGAGTTAGATGTTTGGAAAACTGCTATCATATTCAGAGGATATTGGAGAGTAAGTCATTTTGTCCACAGGTTGAGGATTGACTGCAAGAACCTAGAGATATGTAATAGTTCTACGTAGATAAGAGAAAGTACTTTATTTATCACATGACAACAGTTTATACAACTATGTCCTACAATTTTTGGCTCCACGAGGAAATTGCGGAAAATGAAAAGACTGATATACTACTCAGACAGAAATGTCTGAACAGACATTCTCTCAACAGTTTTCAACATCCCATGTTATGAGGACTAGGACATAATCCTTTCCAATGGGTCTAGAATTCACCTGGCTCTTAAGACTTGTTATAGATTTCAGCATCCCTCCACACCTGTGTCAGTAATTCAGTGAAAGGGATCTTCTAATCAATTTTACATTTAATTTTATTTTACTATGATGAGTTCAGGCAAAACTTGTTTTTGATAATAGAATTCATAAAAAATATTAGGGTTCTTTATTGGAAAGTGGAGATATGTTTGATAAGGGAAAATCTTCCTTTTGAAAAAAAGAAAATCTTGAATTATTGGATTGACACTGTTAAACACAAGTAGACCATTTTACAAACATGTACAATGCTCTAGAGCTATGTCCCTGAAAGTATACTGGAACAGAGTCACAGCAGAAACAAGAACAAGCAGCAATAACAACATAAAAACACTTATATGCCCTACAAATGACATTGTGTTCTTCCTCAATCAATTTTCATCCAGTACACATAGTCTTTTGTTTAGGATATATGTATATTTTCATATATGATTCTGTTTTAATAAGAAACATTTTTCTATGAGCAACAATCCACCTGTCTGCTTGTCTGTGTGTTTTTCATTCCTCATCTTTTCAAGATGATGTCTTATCACTCTGATCTTTCTTTACCCAGTCTTCTTCAGTATTTAATGATTTCCCTCCAATTGATCCTTCACGAGTTCTTCAGGTATAAATGAATTGTCAGGATCCTATGGTGAACCCTGATACAATCTAAATTTCTTCACAAGAAGACTATATTGAAGTTTGTTTTTACATCATAACAAACTTCTTTACTGACAGCCTAAATAGTGTAGTGAATATTAAAAAAAAAAAAGGAAAATGTTGTGTACGGCAACTGAGACCATGCCCCTTACCCTTTAATTGACACAGTATTTGATGACAAAGTCTGTGGCACTGAAACAAGTATCTCCTCTATAACTTTGACTTGTGCTTCTGTGCTTTGAAATCTGTTGACAAAAATGTTAAAGAACTTCAGATTTGAAATATGTCCTGTTTTAGACGTCCACATTCCATTTAAAGAATTGCATCTAAATTTTGGTTTAATAAAATAAAAGCCTAAGAATTTGTTGAAAATTCCATAAAAAATTTTCATTTTAAAACTATGGTTAATGAATCATGACTTCTGTAATCCCTAAATTAATGCTGAATAATTCTTCATGTCCTTATTTACAGAAGCAATTCTTTTGGGTGCATTTCAAAATTAAGAAAAAAAGGTGAGACTTGTACTCCCAGTAATATTTGCGAAGTCATGATTCAATCAAGGAAATCTTGAATGTGAAAAAAGGAAAAGCAAATTACCTTCAGGTGTTCTAAAAACACAGTAATTTAATGAAGTTAATGCCACTTCTAAGATTTGCTCCTAGGGAAATTGAAAACCAAAAGGAACTTTTGTCCTTGTAGTTTCACCATATTTACTCTTGCCAGAGGCCAGGGCCTGAGCTGGAAGGGCAACACATCCAAGCAGTGCTTTTATGACTAATTTCCTGTAGACAGTCTACTAACTGGATCGGTTCTCTGGAATAGGATATTAGTTATTGTTGAGGGTACTGAAAGGAAAAGGACTTTCTCAGCTTTAATGTATTTTTCTACCAGCCAATATTGTCCAGACAGCATCTTTTATGAATCACTGTGGTTCTAAACAAACTTATCAGAATAATTTAGGAATGAGATTTAAAAATAATTGTTAAAAGGAAACATACCATCTATCCTAATGCATGCTTTCAATTACTCGGATGATTTCCTTGCCGAGTCTTGATAATCGGTTTTATTTCCACTGTAACATTTTATGCTAACCTATGGTGTTTGGTTGACACATCTTTATGTAATCTCTCTCTCTCTCTCTCTCTCTCTCTCTCCCTCTCTCTCTCTCTCTCTCTCTAACAGATTGGAAGAAGGAGTGAATCAGGGTGAGAGGAGAGATACTAGGGAGAGTTGGGTGGAATTGGTGGAGCAAATGAGTTGTAATGAATGAGAGAAGAATAAATAGAAAAATAATGATAGAAAATCTTCAATGTCAGAAAATAGAAATTGAATATGACTAATATTGAAGAACAAGAATTAAAATTTGGCTTGGGGCCACACTTTATGTAAGTATACATGAAAGGAAAAAGACACTTGAGAAATAGAATTATGGGGACTGGAAATTTGGCTCAGTTGTTAAGAGTACTGACTGCTCTTCCAGAGGTCCTGAGTTCAAATCCCAGCCACCAGCTGGTGGCTCACAACCATCTGTAGTGGGATCTGATAGACTCTCTGGTGTGTCTGAGGACAACTACAGTGAAATTATTATATAATAAATAAATGTTTTTAAAAAATAAATAGAATTCTGTTTACCTAGGAAAGACTGATCTCCTCATCTCCTCGTATAAAGTTACAAAGAAGAGTTTAACATCAACAAACAAGGGAAATAGACCTATTTAAGTAGTGGTTTACTGTGTTACACTCATGTTGCAGCACCTCAAAAGACTGTTTGTAAATACATAAGGGTCTTAATTTTGAGCTCTAGATCAATGTCACCAATGCTCCCTGTTACAGCATGTAATATTAAAAGTCCCCAACTAAGTGTTCAGGGTTTTTAGTGTGGTTATAACAAATTTTGGGGATTTCCATAAGTTTCAGCAGGTTAATATTTTAATACTGGCATTTCTGAGATACTCTGCAGGAACTGTACACGGGGAAAGAACTACCTGCTCAACAGGATGGCTAACTTATCTATTCTCTACAGGATGTCTTACGATATCTATATGTATCTTGACTCTGCTATTTACCCTGACTGACTGGCTGTGGATTTCTATAGGATGTTTGCTTAGGTGGACTTTGTGATTTTCTTCCTAGAGTTGGAGTTTAGCCCCTAGTCTCTCAGAAAATGGGGTTTCTTCAAAAACAGATTTGATTGGGCTTTCAACTGGTTGATTATTTTGAGTAGAAATCATTTTAAGTGCGATTAAAGATTGGTTAATATAAGGAGGGAAATTTTATTCCACATGTAAAACAAATCTATGGTAAATAGTCCAGTCCTCCTGCAGACTTCTGAGCACTACCTACATGCAGAAGCAAACATTAACTACCTGATGACTCAACTGATTCTGATCATTCAGGACAAACACCCTTGCAACCCCCTCACCAGAGATATTTGCTCTGCCCTATTGAAATATAGTCCATTTCCTGGGTCAATCCAGAAGTGGTAATTACCATCACCGAAGGAAGTACCTGCAATTGTAGATGCCAGAAGGACAGCCTGGTCCATGGTGGTTGAAGAAAGAAAATGTGGCAATTTTCACAGTGCCTGGGTATTTTATAAAAATGACCAGCTTCAACATTCAACTAATAAAGACATGGTTTTAATATAAATTTTAATGAAACTAACATGAAAAGGATGTGGAAGAAAATGCATCTATACAGAATGAATTATAATATCATATGCACAATGGTCTAATAAATTAATTTCACATTTTTTATAATTTCACTTTCAAATATGTGTTTTGTATATGTTCATGGCAAATATTTCTATCCATCCACTTTTAAACTCAGTCAGCATCACAGGATTTTCATTGATTTTGAGTTTTCATTTATCTTATGCTTATTTGTATATAATATATGCTACCTACCTGTATCCTGCATTATTCTTCTGTGTCCCTGAAGGAGAACATACCTCTGATGGCCCCTGTAGAAAACACGTATAAGATTTGATTTTGAGCTGACTGTCAAATCCTTTAAAAACTACACTCTCATTTCATATTCTTGGGTCCCTCTGCTTTGTACTAAGAACTTTTGTAAATGTTTACATCAATCTTTCTGTTCTGTCAAAAGCTTTATGGCACTGTGAGCACAGAGGTAATCACTACTTCAAGCATCACTTAGCTTGTAAATTTAAGGGTAAGAATGAAATTGGTGTCTGAGATCTAGGAGGTCTAAATAGATTTTTCCCCTGATAATATATGTTTAATGGCAATTTAATTTGCTGTAGGCTCGTTGATTTCCCTGTAACATATAGTTTACCCTATCAAAAATATGCACATCCTGTCAAGGCTGGGCCCAGGAGTGTCAGGGCCGGGAGGTGGGAAGGGGATGTTAGGGAGTGGAACACCCTTATAGAAGAAGGTGGAGGACAAAAGAATAGGGGGCTTATGGACAGGAAACCAGGAAAGGGCATAATATTTGAAATGTAAGTAAAAAATCCAATTAAAAAATTGCCCATGAATCTTAGAGCTTTATAGTTTCCCATCCCTGACTTGTGATATAGATGTTTCTTAAACTCATTGGTAAAGTTGTAATCATTATTTGGCTGACCTCTTTTATGATGATTAAAGCACAAAATTGTGTGGATTTACACACACACACAAACATATACACACCTACAAAGGGTGGCATTGCTTAATGCCTTCCTCTGCAGTATGTCTCAGAGGTTTAAGGTGACTTATTTCTTCTGGTTTCTTTCTGTATACTAATCCTTACATTGTTCTCTGTATCTCTAATTTCCATGCCTTTACCCTAATATCCTTTTTGTATTCAAATAAAAATCTCTTCTCCTTATGACCCCTAATTTATCATTCAAATGCTTGTTTTATTTAAAGAAAAGTTCAACATTCAAGATTTTATCTTTCATGAAATAAGAATGGCCTAGATAAAAAAAAAAAAGACCACACATGTTAGAAAGAGTGAAGAGTAATAAAAATCCTTATCTACTACTAGTACAAATACATAGTTGTGTCTCCTTTTGGAAATCTGTGTGATTTTGCCTTGGAAACCCTGGAAATATTGAACCCAAGATTCAATCAAGAGTCTCTATCCTAGTATAGAAGTACTTACACATTCACATTCACTGCTGCTGTATTCATATCAGGAAGCAAGAGAACACAGCCTAGTTGTCCTCAAATGGGGAAATGGTTAATGAAAATGTGGTAAAATACACAATGGAATCTTACTCAGCTGTTAAAAACTACAATAGAACTCACAGCAAAAGAAGGAGAAAAAATTCATCCTGAGTTACCCAGTTCCTCAAAACACATCTCAGAAGATGCCTAAGCTCATGATTGTTCTACACACACTTATGATGGCTCTATTGCAGAAGAGGACCCTACACTTCTGTTGAACATAGAGAAGAAAAGCAGGCGCATAAGTAAAGCCTTTATCTACTGAATAGTGTTCATGGTACTGAAAATAATTCTGCATGGTACCTGAAGGGACATTTAAACCAACTCAACTCTGTACTGTTTGATCTACGACAATCAGCGGCCTACATCATACTCTGCTGCAATTGTTGTAATTTCTTGGCAAAAAGCTACTACTATATGATGATCTAAGGTCTACACACTGAGAGAGAAAACATTTCTGACGTTGTTCCTAAGGCAAAATACCTAAGAATACAGCAAAAAACATGTACCATTGCCCACTTTAAATGTGTATCATTAAAATATTTCTAATAACTTTGTTATACTCATAGTGGAATGTACTACTGCACCTTCATCATAAAATCTAAAATATACTGTAAATGGGGCCAGATACAGAAATCCATATCTGCATAGTGTGCAGCATTTAAGACCTTGGACCATTCTGTTCATAAATCAATATTGCAATCCAAAGTTCTCCTTCATGGCTCAGCAAACTCTGTAGAAGTCACTGTAAAACGATAGTAAGGCCAGTGATGCTGGGAGCAATGCCAGCAAGGCAATAAGACATTTCAGATATTGTAGGGCTGATGCACATATGAACACATAAAGAAAATAACAACATGCACAGGGTCTGCTTAGGTCAATCCACACACTGACAGCAGGAATGGTATAAGATTTCCCACTCTTCCACACGTAGCTATTTCCATTTGACAAATTCTGCAAGTGAAAAAACTAGTGTGCCCAGTAGTACCTTACTGAGTACAGAATCTCCATGTAAGTCTTATTCCATGCAGTGGACAGACCACTCATGTGACTCTATATTTTTGTTATTGTTTTTGATTTATAATATATTGTATTTTTAAACATAATACATTTTTCATGTATTATTATTCTAGTTTGTATTTTAATTTGTGTTTATGTGTGGGCATATATCTCTCTGTATCTTTGTGCTTCTTCTGAGTTTTTTTCTTACTCCTTTTGTTGTTGGTTTTGTTTTATTTTGGTTAGTTTTTTTCTTATTTACCTGTATACTTTCTAAGGGGAGAGAGATTGAGAACATGAAGATTAAGTGGTTCTGTATGTGTCAAGAATCACTTATGAGCATATAGGGTGGGACAAAATTAGAATATAATGTGTGATAATTTTTTTTGAAAATTAGTAATTAACAACAAATATAGATGTCGTGTTCATCCATCTTAAGGCATTAAAATTAAATTAACCTAGTTAGGGTAGATTGCATTTTTTTAATTGGTCAGAGACAAACATGTGGAATTCAATTCTCTACTTTTGCATGATGCTTCCTTTATGGAACTGTGATGGTTTTTATATGTTCAGCCCAGGGAATGGCACTATTAGAAGGTATGGCCCTATTGGAGTAGGGATGATCTTGGAGTAGATGTGCCACTGTGTGTATGGGCTTTAAAATCTTCATCCAGGTTGCCTGGAAACCAGTGTTCTGCTAGCCGACTTCATATGAAGATGTAAAACTCTCAGAACCTTCTGCACCATGGCTGCCTTGACACTGCCATATTCTAACCTTGATGATAATGGACTGAATCTCTGAATATGTAAACCAGCTCCAATTATGTGTTGTCTGTAAAAGAGTTGCTTTGATCATGGTGTCTTTTTCACAGCAGTAAAACCCAAACTAAGACAGAATATTGTACATAGGACTAGGATTTTGCTGTCATAGGACTAATGATTTTTTTTGGAAGAATGTGGATTTGGGGGACTTTGACATTGGAAAGTGGTAGAAGTTTAAATGGGGCTTAATGAAGCATGCTAGTAGGACCATAGAAGACTTTCTTGCTTACAGGAATTTCATCTGTGCCAACCTGGCCCAAGAGGTTTCAGAGGAGAATTTCAGTATATGGCATAGAAACTGTTTTTTGTGGCATTTTGGTGAAAAATGTGGCTGCTTTTTGCCCTTTTCCGAAGAATCTACCTGAGGTTAAGCTAAAGAGATTTATATTAATTGCATTGACAATGGACATCTTAAAACAGCCAAAAAGAGACTTTATACTCCAGTTAAACCTCATGAAGAGTGTATTGTACAAGTGTGCCAAATTTAGAAAGGAAAAATTCAAAATATATGGTTTAAGTATTAAAGGGGGATCAGAAAAAAATGGAACTGGATTCTGTGTTCAAGGATATTAAATCGAACTAAGAGAATGACTTTGTGGCAAGACCCTTCCCAGCAAATTTAGGTCCCTGTGTAGGAGAAGATGCCTTTAATCCCATAAGATTACTAAACAGATTACTAAATTCTAGGCTAGTCTGGGACAAAGCAGTTTCTAGCTGACAAAAAGGTTAAATTCAGTCAAGAAGTTATGTGCTTTTTTTCCAGCATTACCAGAGACAGGGCAATGCAGATTTCTGAGTTTAAGGTAAAGATACAGAGCAAAATCCAGGACAGCCAAGCTTAAGCAGTGAACAAGATGGAAAAGAGGAAGCTAGTGATAATGTAATAGAACACAACGGCAAAGTCCAGCTCTTGCCAGCAGTAGAACTCAGCAGCTTTGGCCATGAGGCTCTGGCTTGATATGCAAGAGGAGAAGGGACCTACAGGGATGATAGATCTGGTTAGCTGGAGCTAAGATATTAGCATTGATTAAGAAGACAGGGAATCACTGAGTTGAAAACTTCTGTTTGCTTAGAACATAAAGAAGCTGTGTTCCAGAAATAGCCATGTCCATACCTCGTTCTCCAGCTGTACTTGGTAATGTATAAGAGTCACCCAGATGGTACTGGTTTTGAAGTCACGAAGGTTCATGAAGAACACCTGAAGTTCAGCACAGTGAGAGGCCATGGAAGGCCACTGGTGAAGGTGCAGCCTCAGTTGCAATTGATGGCCCAGGACTTCAGGGTTCATGCAATGGAGTTTTAGTTTGGTACCAGGAGGAGAGGCTATGAGAGCCTATTGGTGAAGCCTAGCTGCAGCAGAAGACAGCAGTGTTTTGGAGATCCCGGTACCATGAGATGGGCATGACAAACAACAGCAGCAGTGGAGTGGGGACATCTGGAGCCTTAAAGACAAGGTGTGTGCTCCAATGGACAGAATTGGAGAAGTGAACCAAGGTCTTGTGGTCACCCAGAAGATCATATTTGGATCACAGATACTGAAACAAGATGCTGTTACATTGAACATGCCTTGGAAACCCCAAGATGTTTTAGATGCCAGAGCCATTATCTGCTGAGGAAAGCTGCTAACAGGGAGAGGAATCAGTCCTGGAGAAAGAAGTTTGTTTCAGTCAACAAAGATAAAAAAGGCATTGGAGATTGGAACTAATTAGACATCAGCAATGGAAATGCAGAGTTTGTAGTTTGCAAGACTGGTTTCCTGTCTGTTTTGGGGGATTACTGTTAAGTGATTGGATGAATCTCAGAAAAGACTTTGAAATTTGGACTTTTAACATTGTTGAGACTGTTATAGACAAGAGAGAGTTTTAAAGTGAAGCAGGGACTGAAGGAAAGGTCATCCAGAAACTGCCCCATGTGAGTATTCATCCCATATGCTGCTGCCCAATCCAGTATCTATTGCTGATGCCAATACGTGCTTGCTGACATGAGCCTGATATGGACATCTCCTGAGAAGCTCTGCAGACTCTTATTGATGCAGATGGGGACACTTGCAGCTAATCATTGGATTGAGTATGGGAACCGCAATGGACTAGTTAGAGAAAAGACGGAAGTAGCTGAAGGGGTTTGCAAGCACATAGGAGGAGCTATAATATCAACCAACCAGAATACTATAGCTCCCAGGGAATAAACCACCAGAAAAAAACGTACACATGGAGGGACCCATGGCTCCAGCTACATATATAGCAGGGAATGGCATTGTCTGGTATCAATAGAAGGAGATTCCTTTGATCCTGTGAAGATTTGTTTCCCCAGTATAGGGGAATGCCCATGTGGTGAGGTTGGAGAGAATTAGTTGGAGTGAGGGCATCTTCATTGAAGCATGGCAAGGCAAGAGAGAGGAAAGAGGCAGGAGGGGAATAACATTTGAAATGTAAATATATAAAATATCCAATAAAATAAATACTTTAATAAAAAACCAAAAAAATAAATTTGGACAAAATGTATTTTTGCATCATGCTATATTTAGGTATGGTCTAAACATAAAAGAACTTCTGTGGTAATTATGATACCAACCTCAAGCTGTATTACAGAACAACAAGATAAAAGCTTTATGGTACTGACACAGAGACAGGCAGGTAGATCAATGAAATAGAATTGAAGACCCAGGAATGAATCCACACACCTATGGTCACTTGATCTTGGACAAATCAGCTAAATCTGGCCATGCGGAAAAGATAACATTTTCAACAAATGGTGCTAGTCCACCTGGAGGTCAACATGTAGAAGTCAAATTAATCCATTCTTATGTCCCTGCACAAAATTCAAGTCTAAGTTAATTAAGGACCTCCACAGAAAACACAGCATACACAAACTAATAGAAGAAAAAGAGGAGGATGTTCCCAAACACATGTGCACTGGGGAAAATGTCCTCAACAGAATAACAATGGCATATGCTCTAAGATCAAGAACCAACAAATGGGATCTCATAAAATTGTAAAGCTTCTGTGAGGCAAATAACATTGTCAATGGGACAAAACGGCAACCAACAGATTGGTAAAATCTCTTTACCATCCTATAACCAATACAGGATCACTAATGAATATATATATATACATATATATATGTATATATGTATATATATATGAATTCACGAAGTTCAACTCCAAAGAATCTAATAACCCTATTAACAAATTGGGGACAGAGCACGCTCAATTGAGGAATATCAAATGTCCTTGAAGCACCTAAATAAATGTTCAAGATTCTTAGGCATCAGGGAATTGCAATTCGAAGCAACCCTGAGATTCCACCTCACATCAGTCAGAAAGGCTAAGATAAAAGCTCAGGTGAAAACAGATGCTGACATGTACATGGAGAAACAGGAATACTCTTCCATTGTTGGTGGGATAGCAAGATGGTACAACCACTCTGGAAAGAAGTATGGAGGTTCCTCATTAAATTGGACATATTACCAGATGACTCAGCTATACCTCTCCTGGTCATAAACACAAATTATGCTCCAAGATACAACAAGAACACAAACTCCACTATGTTCATAGTATAGTTATTTATAATAGTCAGAAGTTGGAAAGAACCCAGATGTCCTTCATCAAAGGAATTGGAATGGGAGATTGAGAAAAGGGGATAACATTTGGAATGTAAATACATAAAATATCCAAGAAAAATAACAGTTAAAAATAAAGGAAAAAGGATAGATTATTTACTATAGCCGGATATGAATGTCAACTGATAGGCAAAGTGATTTGGGGTGACTTCAATACATGTTCCAACACTAAAGTAATTACACAGACTTCTATAGCCACATTATACAAAAATCATATACTAGTGTTTACAAGTATTTTTATGAGTGTTATGGAAAGTGTGAAAATACCTACCATAGATGTTATATAACACTTGATTATAATGTTAGCTTTTATGTTTCTTCTATTTACCTAATAATCTGATAAAATCCAAAATTTTTACTAGGTAATTGAAAGTATGTTAAGTAAGACGGACTTGAGTGACAAGTTGCTAATAAGGGTACTAAAAGTCGAAGATATTTTGGTTCTAGATCTTTAGCATTCCAAATATCAGTGATTGGAAAGTTTTTACAAGTCACCTAATTTCTTAGACATTTAGTTGATTTTTTTCTTTTATCGAGAGTTTCCCCTGCTGACTAAAAGTCACATTTTATACATTTAAAAATCTAATGTTGTTATATGTCCCATGATTCTAGTCCAGCTTCCTTACAATGTGATAAGTCAGAATTCAGTGTACAAATTTTTAGGAAAGCCATTAAGTAAGATTTCAGGATCATATCAATATTAATTACTCCCTTAATCCAGGTGTGATATCATTCTCTTCTGTTGTATTTGACATTATATTTATATGTAATGTAGAACAAGATTCTGATACATGACGGAATAACACTAAAGACCATAGTATGAATGACAGAGGAAACAATAGCAATTGAGAGAAGCAAACCTTCTATTAACCCACAGATTTCTCTACTTGTGTCATCACATATCAACATGGAATATGGTATTTCTGTTGTATTTATATATCTTTATATTTTATAAAATATTGGAAGTGAAAAAAAGCAAAAAGCGTTTATTATTGTTTTAGGTTTAGTATTTTTATTTTGGGTAGTTTATTTCATTACAAAATTTACCAAACATTGTTCTTAAGTAACAAAATTTTTGTAATTGTTATTTGTAACTAATAAATTTATAGGACCCATTATTTTGTGTTAGTTAGCTTAAGAGTAGAGATGTTAGAGAATTGTTTTTGGGTCCAGAAAGGAGTTCCCTGAGAGAGCAAGTCTGGACCAAGAGTAAAGTCAAGACTTGTACAAATCCTGAAAATCATCAGGCATAGGACAGTTTTTAATCTTTCTGTGTGCTTGCATGTTTCATGGCAACTAGACCTTATACTACAACCTCCATCACCCTTGATGTAGTTACTTAATCTGGTGGCCAAATTACTGCTTGAACCTCCTCTCTGACTATGAGGATGTAGAAGCACCTAGAATTCTTCATTCAATTAAAGCATTACTAGTACTTCATCCACAGCTAATGAGGTATATTCACTCTACAAACATCTATCTCCTATACAAGTGTATATAACTCTTTTTACCCCAAATATACAAGAGTTATTTCAAGAAAACCATCTATGGAGAAGGCCACTTACCCAACACTGATGCAGACCATGTTCCTCTCTAAACAAACTGGCCCTGCTAAGCTTGATTCTTTCCATTCCAACTTGATAACAAATCCAGGCCAGTAGATAGTTAAATTACAGAAGAGATAAGATAAGTATAAGTTATAATTTAAATTACCATCTTGGGAAATATGGAGCCTGAAGGGTTAATTCTAATGTCCAGGCAGGAATATAAGTGCAGGGACAATGAGATCAACCCACACAAAAAACTTTCAACCCAAAATAAGTTCTATCTATACAAAATCAGGGACAAAGTTGAAGCAGATAACCAGTGAATGTCCAAACTTGAGACATATCCCATGGCGAGCACCAATCCCTGACACTATTAATGACATTCTACTCTGTTTGGAGATAAAAACCTAGAATGACACTCCTCTGAGAAGCTCCACACAGCATGACAGAGAAACAGATGCAGAGACCCACAGCCAAACATTGCTCGGTGCTCTGGGGATATTATGGAAGGGTTGTAGAAAGGATTGAGGGCAAAGAAGGTCATAGGAAATCCACAGAAACATGAACAGAATCAGCTAACCTGGATACTGGAGTATCTAAGAGACTGAACCACCAATAAACCAGCAAACATGGGCTGGACTTAGGCCCTTTGTACATATGTAGCAGATATGGAGGTCAGTCCTAGGAAATCAAGAGTGAGAGCTGTCTCTAAATCTCCTGCCAGGTTGTGGAATCCATTCCTTTGCGTGGGCTTCATTTTTGCCCTCAGTGGGAGAGGATGCACCTAGCCCTTCACAGACTTGCAGTGTCATCGTAGGGGGATACCCAAGGAGGTCTCCAACCTCTCAGAAGATAAGAAGAAGGTTTTTAGAGGTCATCAATTTGGATTTTAAATAAATAAATAAATAAATAAATAAATAAATAAATAAATAAATAAGAAAAGATAAGTGAATTGATTGAGAACCTAGAATCATGACATGCCGTGGAATACAGAGATGGAAAAATGAGGACTACTCAGTTTCCCAATACAAGCCTCACCAATAAAGTGAAAACATACCATTTTTTGATTCCTTATAGCAATAAAATGTAGATGTTTTCTGAAAAAAAAAACAAAAGAAATGTCTAAAAGTTAAAGATTATTCAGTATATTCCACAAATAATGGAAAAAACAGACTCTCCCACATAGTTCCTTGTGAGAGCACACTCCCCATTTACAGTGCAACATTTTCTGGATTTTGGCAACATTACTCATGCTTTTCTCCCATGTAAGAGGCACAGTTTATTTCAAAATAATTGCTATATTTAATTTATAATTTTATACCCTGATAAAATATTGTAAGAAGATTTTTCTGCTGCTGTTAAAACAAAAACAGGTAAAATTGTTACTTGCATATTTATTTCCCATTGAGGACACTTGTGGAACTACATTGTAGCCTATGGGCCTTTGAAAGTAAAAAAAAACAAATACATAATAAACTGTCAAGCAAGTTAAATGACTTTCAAAAGACTTAAATTAGAACATATTGATCATTTGAAGTAAATAAATTTTAAGGAAATAACCCATATTTTCAGTTCTTGGAAATTATCCTGAAAAGTATTCACAAAAAGGCAAATATAAAAGTAGGGTATGTGGTACTTGCCTTATGTGCATTTAATCATTTAATGAAATATGGTTAATGGAATTAGGCCAAAGAAATATGTTGGCATGTAAAATACCACACGAAGCTCAAAAAAAAGGATGCCCAAAGTGTGCATATTTCAGTCCTTCTTAAAATGGGGAACAAAATTATTCATAAAAGGAGATATGGAAACAAATTTTGGAGCAGAGACTGAAGGAATGGCCATTCAGAGCCTGCCGGATCTGGGGATCCAGCCCATATATATATATATATATATATATATATATATATATATATATATATATATATATATATATATATATATGAAACACAGACAATATTGATGATGCCTAGAAGTGCATGCTGACAGGAGTCTGATATAGCTGTCTCCTGAGAGGCTTTGCCAGAGCATGACAAATTCAGAGGCAAATACTTGCAGCCAACTATTGAACTGAGAATGAGGTCCCCACTGGAGGAGTTAAGGAAAGAATTTTAGGAGCTGAAGGGGTTTGCAACCCCATAAGAACAACAATACCTACCAAGCAGAGCTCCCAGGGAGTAATTCACCATCAGAAGAGTACACATGGACAGACTCATGCCTCCTGTTCCCTATGTAGCAGAGGGTGGTCTTGGGCACCAAAGGGTGGAGAAGCCCTTCGTCCTGCCACAGTTGGACACCTCAGTTTACGGGAATGTCAGGGCAGGGAGTTGAGAATGGATGGTTTGGAGAACACCCTCATAGAAGAAGGGTGAGGCAGTATGGGTTAGGGGGGATGTGTCCAGAAACTAGGAAAGGGATTGACATTTTAAATGTAAATAAAACATATCCAAGAAAAAAATAGGTAAAATGCAAGGTGAGAACAATTAGATTTTGGTTTTATGTATAAAATCAACTTTTCATTGAATTTTGCATTTTTTCTGGACTTTGAATTCTTATCCGCTGGTCAAAAATGTATAATAGTTATGTACATACATTCTGTAATATATAAAATATGTATTTGGTACATTATATGTGCATATTACTCTGAATTTTTTTCTCAACTTGATTCAAGTTGAGTTTTCTGGGATTAGAACACATCAGTTGAATTGTGTCTATCAGTTTGCCTGTATACAAGTCTATAGGCCAATTTTTATTTGATGATTAATGTGAGAGGACTCCTCCCACTTTGTGTGGTCCTGTTCTCTCTCTCTCTCTCTCTCTCTCTGTGTGTGTGTGTGTGTGTGTGTGTAAGACAGACAGAGAGAGAGAGAGAGAGAGAGAGAGAGAGAGAGAGAGAATCATACACACTGAGAAACACATATATGTACATATATACATCCAAACACAAATTTCAAGTTCATGTGTGGAAGCCTAAGTGCTACGTAAAGTATGCATTTCTCTCTTTCCATTATATGAATCCCAAAGTTTAAATTCACATTTTCTGACTTGGCAGACTGGCCCTTCTACAGCTCACACATCTATTTTGTGCTTTAACAATGATAGATTTTGCATGCATAAATAAATTTTTGATATTTTTTAGTTCATGAAATAAATTTTTCATTCTCTCCATCAAAATATTCCTGTATCACCCTCCAATCTCACCATTCAATTAATGACCTTCTCCCCATATCCGAATTACTATATGTATATATTCATATACACATGCATTTATACCCATGTGTATATCTGTGTATAACATGTTCAGTCTCTATGGTTTTACATGTATGTGTTTTCAGGGGTGATTTTTTGTCATTGAACCCACCAACTGATGTGTTCATTGCTGGTAAAATCCATCTTTCACATTCCCAATTTATTAAACTTGCATAAAATATTTTGTATACAGTCAAGGCTTAATGTATTTCTCTGCATGGATTTGTTTGTTCCAGTGGTATCATCCTTGTTAAGCAAGTTAGTTTGTCATACAATATATTTTGACATTATTCTCCTCCCAAATTTCTAAATACTCTCCATGCCTATCCATATAGTTCATGGCATATAATTCCTCTCCCCCCATTCCATGATTCTAAAGGAAAAAAATCTCAATATCAGAAATAATGTAAATAAATCTGAAATATATAAAATAATACTCATTGAAAATATAGTGAGGAAAATTCAGACCTTAATTATTAAACATAGCTTTTCATGTGAAAAAAAGTCATGCATGAAAAGTGACATTATCAAAGATAAGGTGAGGGGTAGTGGTTCTGTGACTTCCGTATGACAAAGGGAGCATGTAACCAGTGCCAACATAACTGACCTTGTCATGTGTAGTTTGATATCATTACACAGGTGAAGGCAGACACAAGACAAAACAAAGCCTGCCATTGCATGAGAAGGAAGGGAGTCAGGAACAGATGTTTTAGAAGGAGAGGGAGAAACAGAAAGGAGGGAGGAACAACATGGAGGCAGAAGTAAATGATCATCTTCATGAATCTCTACATAGATACAGGTTGTAATGAATATTTTTAAAGGGATGTATTTCTATATGTCAATTTATTTTATCTGTGTGGGTGGTTTTCAACTTTATCAATTGGCTGTGAGTTATTTTGTGGATGTATTGTGGATTGAGAATTGAACATGTAAACCTGATTGTTGAGTTACAGTTTATTGAGTTGCGATTTTACCTGTTAGCTGGAACAAGGGAGTTTGAGGCTAGTAGAGAGCCACTAGGAGAGATAATAACCAGAGATAAATTAGGGTTCATGACTTATGGCCCCATGGGTGACGGAACTAACTCCCGGGATCAGCATGGCAAGGAGCCACGCTGGAATGACTCAGGGATTACCTGGGTCTGAGAGTACTTTGGGGGGAAGTGTGGATCCTTTGAGATAAAAGTACTCCACAGTGCCCTGTGGTCCTATGCGTGCAGGCACTAACGCAAGTTAAAAGTTTCTGGTATTTATAATATTTACTGCAACAGAATGTACATGGGACAAATTCTGAGCAGTGTCTCTCTCCAAGTGCCTTGGGATAATGTGCGTCTTTGCTACATTGGCCGTCGTATGTCGTGTGGTGCCACACAATTACATTTAAACCATCTGCAAATGGGATAATTACAATTTGGACATTTCCCTACACATTATATGGAAATGTATTCCTCTGTAATGAATAGGGTCTATCCTGTAAGTGTGGGGAAATCCCTAAACTTATTGATTAACAACATTTAATACCACCATCCACAAAAGTGATGCATATTGATAAGGATTACATGAAATCTGTGGCAACTGCTGAGTGGCCTTTTTCTAGGACAGGAAGACATATAGCTGTTCTTGAACTATATCTAGAAAGACTTGCTATGCCAGTCATGACTTGCTGTGAGGAAAAAGGTGTAGTTATGATTTCAGACTGTGATGTGGAAGAAATATGTAAAAATGAAGGGTGGGTTTTTGATTGGCCTATTTTCTTTTTTTGTTTCTTCAACTTGAAACAGTGTCTTACTATGTAGCCCCGTGTGACCTGGTACTATGAGTAGCAATGTAGTTTATATTTCCTTCAATGCAGAGAGAGCCATCTGATTGTCTACTTCAAGCGTGGGCATAAAGGTGAATATGTCCCCAACAGAGCAATTGCCATTTTTTTTTGGTTCTTTTTTTCGGAGCTGGGGACCGAACCCAGGGCCTTGCGCTTCCTAGGCAAGCGCTCTACCACTGAGCTAAATCCCCAACCCCAGCAATTGCCATTTTTATACCTCTCAGTATACAAGAAAAATAGAATAAAAATTCTAACTTTACTAAAGACCACTCTTTTAATACCAAAAGTTTACAACCACAAAAAGAACCATACAGGAAAGAGGTAGATATTAAATTGGAAGTGAAACATTTTTGTTATTCAGGTTCAACAGTTACTATAGATAAAGTGACAATATATGGCTCATAATACAGCCAGGCACCCTACTAATGAAATTATAGAGGAAGTTAAAATAATTAGTGAATATTATATATTATAATTGCTTAAAGTGACAAAGATCTCTACTTGTTTTGTTTTGTATAGCTATGATACTGGAAGGTTTGAGTGGTTTATAACTTGCATTGTAGATGGATGTGACCTTTGAGTAAAGAAGATCCACCTGGTTATGCTACTTGATTAGAATAAAGGTAGGCTTTCCACAATATTCCAAAGCAGGGCTTCTAAATAAAAATTTAAGAGTCTTTAAAATCTGCCCTTATGATACTATGTGTCTTGTGATTTGATGTGGGTACTCTGAGTGTTGTAGGAATTAGGAAACTAAATGATATACAAATCTTCCTCTTTGAGACAAAAGCTGTAAGTGTGTAAATGAGCCTCTCCATGGTAATAATCATTATATCCTCTTGGTCATTGCAATAGAAGGTCCCCAGGAATATCAGGTATTGCAACATATGAGGGGGAATGGCATTAACATAATAACCAAGAATATCAAAAACAGTATTTCATGCCCGTATGAAATATTAAGAGCACTAGTCAGTCAATGGAGGAAGACTAGCATGGGACTTAACTTCATGAAATTCCTAAATAACCAGTAGGGCACCAGGGACTTGCCCAGTCAGACAGAATCCCTTTTAGTGTTTATTCTTGGACCAGTGTGAGATTTGAGTCCCGAATGTGTCAAAGAGTACCATTGACATTACAGGGTAAACTGATGAAGACTCTTTGATTAGTCAGTAATGAATTACTCAGTACATTGTTTTCTCAAGGATTAAAGATTGAATTACTGGGCCAGCACTTCTCTCCACAAGTTCATTTTAACCCCAAAGGAATATTTCTTTTATCCTTGATTTTCAATATTTAAGCAAACTAGTCTATATTAGCAAAATTATTCCTAGGCCTAACTAGTGATAGTTGTATTAATCATGAAAAAGATCACCATTTATCCCATGTCCTATTCAGCTAAACTGAATAATCATTTTTTCTGTTCTAATAATACAATTATTTCTGCTTTATTCATATCCCTGTCTTTCATAATGAACACCAAATCCTGCAGCTATCTTCCTAGTTCAAATGATCGAGTAAATTCGGAACCAACCTGAAATGATATGAGTTTTTCTTTGTCTTTTTCCTTGTTTAAGCATGAACTATTTTTGTCTTCCATATACAATTAAATGCTTTCAACATATGAGAGGTCATTGTAAATTTTTTCTAACCTTTGTAGCACTTAGAATTCTACAAGTAATCCAGACATGATCGTGTTTGCCTTTCTAAGTTACACCCATTTCATTTGAGCAAACTATGGACTGTCTCCAGGAAGCTCACTTGCCCACTGCATTTAATCCTGCATGGCATCCACCATGCACGCCTAGAGGAAATGTCAAAATACCAAAGCCTATATTTCTAACCTAATGGAAGGTTTTTAAGCTTCTGTAGCAGATTTTAGATGATCACACATGCCAAATAATGCAGAAGGTAATACCGGAATATGGAAGAGAGAGAAAATTTGTGTAAGATAGAGACTACCCTCATCTACTTACTAAGAACAGATTAGTCAGTGCTACAAAAAGAAAACATAACTTGCTGAAAAATGTTCTTTAACGATTTTGTTTGTCCTACGTTTAGGCGTATGCTGGAATGTGCAATGTTCATTTATTTCCTGTACCAAGTTAAACTGTGGGCCAATATTACTTGCCTATCCCTTTGCCATTTCAGCATTTAGTTTGGTTAACGTAACACCAAAGACCATGATATTTTCCTGGAGATTATAAGAATGGTTTAACTGGATTGGCAGACAATACAGACAAGGGAGTAGCTCTGATAGATTAAAAAAAATGTTCTTCACAGACTCTATTATTTGAATACTTGTTCCTAGGTGATGGATTTGTTTGGTGTAGTTTGGTGATGTAGCATTACTAGTGGAATAGATCACACTCCGTGGTTTTATGATTAGAAGTCTTGGGCTGACTGTCTTTCTTCTCACTACTTATCATCTATTCTTTCTTCTGGCTGATTGTATTTAGAGATTTGATCTTTGTGCATCCTCTACCTGTAAATTGAAATTTATCAACATAAAGACATAATAAATGTTCTAGAAAATGTAAATGCTAACAATGCTTCAAAAGTATTAAGTCATTACACACATATATGTTCAGATGGTTTCAATATATATATGTATAACTTGTACATGAAAATGTTCTCCTCCTCTCCCTTTTCTTTATAGTAGGAGAAAAAGAGACTTATGAAGGGGTTTCTTTCTGTGTCCAGAGATGACCCAGTGCCATAGCTCTCTTCACCCAGATAACTTTGGGAGAGAGTAGTACTATCAGAAGTGCAGACATTCCTGAGCACAGGGTAGACTTCCAATTCTGTTCATACTACCTACTCCAACAAACTTACATTTCCTGATAGTGCCACTACCTAAGTGAAGCATATACAAATAATCACATTGAATTAAACGGTGATGGTTGTGGAAGCTGAGATTTGAGTAGTGAATATGAGGAAGGATAAATATCCTTAAAGTTATTTTGAAAAAGGCACATGAAGCAAACATCTGTAT